>NW_019174280.1:4277329-4396641 GCF_002260705.1 Seriola dumerili
ATAGAACACACCCTCTGTCTGTGTGTGTGTGTGTGTGTGTGTGTGTGTGTGTGTGTGTGTGTGTGTGTGTGTGTGTGTGTGTGTGTGTGTGTGTGTGTGTGGCCTCACATGTTCTGCAGTTCCTGGGTGGATGCTCCAGCAGTGGCCCCGGGTACCGGAGTAGGTACTCTCTCTGACAAGGAACTAGTCTAGAAATAAGGAAGTAAAAAAATATGAGTTAAAGTATTACTTATTTATCCATCCATGTGAATAAGTGTGAGCTCAATTATTCACATCAGGCTGCTAGAACAGTGACAGACTTAAAGCAGTTGCCAAAATTAAATTAATATACAGATTCATATTGGACTATTTCTGAGGGTACATAGAAAATTATGAAAACCAGTTGTTTAACATTTCTGTTCCCTTAGTGTGACTTTCACTGTACTCTGTAAATTGCTGTACTGTTGGTCTACAATTAGCCTTTATGTTTTGTCTTGATATTGTTAATATCTATAATTGATGAAAACGCAATAAATAGTGAAGACCCCGCTGCTGGGGTTTGACATTTATACCATACAGTATGTTAGAGCTTGGTGCATCTTTAACAATTACAAAACTACTAAGGCAGACTGAATTAGTCTCCATTACTCTAGCAGACTAATAATACACAGACTGTGTATTAATACTAAGAATATTTAATAAACCATCTAAACACCATTTGACAACAGTGGAAATCATTCTAGACAATCAAACTGGTAACTGTGTTTTCCCTACTGTGAACTAATTAGAATCACATCCTTCCTGACTGTGCCTTCCACAAACATTAAGGGCCGTGTTGGTGTCTGTTTACCTGAGGTCAGGGTTGTAGTATATATGTCTGCTTGGATCAGATACAGTACATGTTGTCCACTGTGTCTGTGCAGTACGTGCAGGCTGATGATTAATATTTAACGCAGATTGGGTAGAGTCAGAGGGAAGTGAGTGGGAAAATGTAGACCGATGCCAACAAGTTAATTTTTGACATGGGTGTTTTGGAAAACAATGAGGTGAAATGTGTGGTAGGACTGCTTAATAAACTGAGAAAAATCTACCACTGAGACATTAATGATGTCTCCGACTTAGTAGAAGCAGTGTCACCACAGGTCTTCTGTATGTTTCCTCTGAAACTGTGCTGTACCAGTACTGGCTTGGAGTTGATTTTGGTTTTGGTTTTTGTTTTCAGTTTGTTTTTTCAGTTTTGTTTTTCCAGTTCAGACGGCACTACTAAAGATATTCTGATTCTGATGCTTTGTTATGACAGAAGCAGTATTCTAAACTAAAGGAAGCAGATTACAATGGTTGGTTAAATCCCCCATTTGCAAGAAATTGTGGTGCTCTTCTTTGCTGTGGTGAATGAATAAAGAGAGAGCACTGCATTCATCATGCAAATGAAACATGACAGGAGTATTCTACCCAGTGAAACTAATCATTAGATGGAGACCACCCTCCATTAGATATTGTAGGAAAAAAAGGATTCAGATATGAAGTGTTAACTCTCTGAATTTACACAGTCTGCCTGTAATAAACAACCAATTCAAAACAGCTCTACCAATATTATAATGCTAAATTGTTTTCCAATGGGTTTAATGATTTGGTTTTTGACATATTTGTTGTTTTTGATGTTTCAAATAATTTTAAACTGTTTTGAGTCAGCTAAGCAAATTCCTGGGTGCAATTTATGAAACAAAGAACAAGAGCAAAGAACTTCCCATATATTAAGCAGTGTTTTTTTGTGCACATCTCACACAATAGTACAGATGCTAGTCATAGACTGTGTCCTCATTCTGACACGTTACATCGACAGATGCTCGTACCTTTTTCCATGCAGCAGCTATAGCCTTGTGCAGACCATAGGGTTGGAGGACCTGTAAACCCTCACAGGTGTTGTATATCTGTCTACAGACAAAGATAAAAGCTCCACATAATGTACGGGACGTGTCAGATTCACTTAGTGATGACAGCTCCTTATCCAGCAGCCTCAGGGTAAACTGTACAACTATGAGACCAGCAGAGGTTCTGCAGAGGAGAGAGATAATGGACAAAGTGAAAGATTTTAGTATATGTAATAAGAGTTTTTGTGCTACAAAATTTTGCAATGTGCAAGGTGTATCAAGTTCTGTCTTGATCTCAATCTGTGACTTTCAATGTCTACATCTGAGGAATTATGGTGTACTTAAGTCCTTCCCTCCTATACTCGATACTCTAGAGCAGCATTTTTATTCAATTTTTCTGTGATTTTGAATTTAACAGTCTGGACTCCATAACTTAATTCCTTCAGTAACAAAAAACACAGTGATTGGGATCCCTAGTGTATTCATTAGCACAACATTATTGGAGGAGGTTGCATACATACAAAATTGATTGACACTCTGAAGTGCATTAGGCAAAACTAAGTTTAATGTTCAAATCTTGCAGTAGCCTTGGAGAAAGTATTATTGCTAATTCACAACAACAGGCTGATGGACAGACTGAACACACTGAGGTCAACATCATGGTCAGCCAATTAAAACAGAATACCAAACTAACCTAGAGACACTGAGTGACCCTTAATAACTTTAAGAAAACATACTTCTTTGAGTTTTTGCTGTAGCTACACTGGAGTTGATCAAAGATATAATCGCACTGACTGACAAACCAGCAACATCCTCGGGTCTAATCTGCTCTCTGTGCAGAACCAGAAGGATTGGTTATGCAAACTTAAAGCTCTATTGAAGTCTTCTGGCTCAGTCAGGGAAATGTAATTTATTCATTACTATCAAAAATACAAAATGACACTGTGTATTTAATCGCCATTCAATCACACTGTCTCACCTCTCACTGTGGGCCACAAGGAGATTCTTCTCATATAAGAAGAGAGCTAATCCTCTGTCAGTGTTTGCGATGCGAGCCAGAACGTCAGCAATGAGAGTCAGTGTTGCTGCGGGAGACTTTAATTTGGCCTGCAAACCGAGAAGAGTAAACAGACAAAATTACCAGACATCTTCAGAGACAAGTGGATTCTCAGGGGGGATGAACGGATATTGAAGGTTGAAATGACATCATTAACTTTGACAATGATAGGAACTGAGAAAACTGAGAAAATTTTTATAACCAATGGTTTCACAATTGCAAATAGTTTGTGAGAGGCTGGCCAATAACTGTCCTAACATGACTGTAACAAACACATATGGTGGTGGAATCAAGGTTAAAAACTCTGAGGTAATGGTTATTTTGAGTCACAGTCAGACATCTTTAGATCTGACCATTGTCTTCCCCAGAATTTTAATCTAGCAGGTAGAAAATGTCCCTGAAATAGAATTTAGACAATTACAAAAGTCACAACTGAAACTCCCAATAATCATATCCTTGGGTTGATAATTGTATAAGGCTTTGTGGTGCACTCCCATACCAACATATCTGTGATATAAAGGGTGTACTGCAATATACTGTACATACATAATACATTAATGTTTTCTTGAACAGTGAAAATGAATAATTAAGTGAAAGTAAAAAAATGATAAAGAAGGGTGATGTAGTTTACCTGCTTATATACGTGTTTGTGTGTGTGTGTGTGTGTGTGTGTGTGTGTGTGTGTGTGTGTGTGTGTGTGTGTGTGTGTGTGTGTGTGTGTGTGTGTGTTTGACCTGCTGTCCATTGAGCAGCGCTATAACAGGAGTCAGTAGCGTCTCTATGACAGCAGTCTGGTAAAGGCATTCTGCAGCACACTCTGTCCTCTCACACAGCATCCACAGCACCTCCATCACAAGACTGCTGGGTGACAAGGAGTCTGAACACAAAAACAAATTATGACCCTTTTCCAACTGAATGGCATGTATGTGTATTTATTCAATAATATTCATATACTTTAAGACTGACAGTAAATACATCGTCCTGCTTGTTCCCTGTCTGTCAGGATCCTGGAAATCTAGTCTGGTCAAAGTGGCTTTTAGCAGAGCTGCTGGATGCTTCTGGTTTTTCTTGACTGGATCTATGTATTTGAAGTTATTTCAATTTTTGCAGGCTTTATGTGGAGTGCAGATGTACATTTACATGATTTACACTGTTGATCTATGTAAATGATAAATATAATAATAATACATTTTATTTATAAATATAAGCGCCCTTAAAGACACCCAAGGACACTTTACAAAGCAAATAAAAACATTCAGTTGCGAATCATAGTCTTGAGACCAAATGTAGACAAGACACAGTTACTTAATATTTTAATACTTAAACCCTAAAAACATTTTGGATACATTTATCATCATTGAACTGAAGTTAAACTTTGGGGAAAAAAGAGGATATTTTCTAAGATCAATACTATTGCTAGGACATTACAAAAGTCTGCATAATCATTTTTGTGTTTGTTTGATAACATTGCCCAGCTGAGCTTGAAATTCAAATATCTTGTCTCTTGTCAAAAATAAAACTCATACATACATGACTTTTGCCTCTACCACTGACTTTGTTCTGCAGTATCATAATACTGCTCAGAATAAAATCTCCCGGGTGCTACGTGTGATCTTCATCAGACTACAGGTAAAATATTAATATAAATCTATGACTTGCTCAGCATGACTCGCTGCAGCAGCCAAAGGAGATGATCCTCTGACAAAGTCAAGGTAGGGAACACTATTGATCACTGGCAGCAAAGTTGCTGCAGTGTAATTCATGAGAATGAATGGGGCAATAAAACAAGGTCTTCCAGGAGACAACCATAGTACTGCATGACTCAGTACAAGGTTAAGAGATAAAAGATATGGTCTGAGGAATGCTGTTACACCTCACAGGGAGGGTCACCATGTTCCCTCAGTCCCTGGTTCCAGATTCAAGGTCTGGAAAGACGCCGAAAACCATTGTCATTGTTTATGTCTGTGTGTGAGCGTATGGGACGCACCTGTGTGTGACGCATCACTGTGTGGAGGATTGGGGTGTTGGTACATGATGTAAATCAGGATGACAACCAGGTCCATCAGACTTACTGGCTCTGAAACACAGATATGACAAGTAAATGATTCTGGTGATTCAGTGACGAGACAGGAACACTAAAAGTAGTGGTTACTAATTATAAGGAAATTTAAGTTTTGGTAGCCTGGGAGAAGAGGGTCATCTTGGTGTGTAATTCCCAAGAACAATCCCAATTACACTATATTTCTGGGACAGGTTTTAGTAACAGACAATTTATTTCTTCAGGCTCGAGGAAACTGTGATGAGCATTTTTCACTATCTTCTGACATTTTATATCCTAAATCATGAATCGATGATTCAGAAAAAGAAATGATGAATGCAGCTTACTTCCATAGCCCATACTACATCATATGATGTAAATGTACTTGATGCTAAGCACAGTCAATGAATTGTCAACATCTGTTTATTCTTCAAACAGCACAGGCTGTGACATTACTGAAAACAAATAGTAATGTCTGAACTTTTTGAACTGAGTGAAGTTACTAAAATCCTTGATGTTGTATGCAAATGGTGCTCCAAATGTAAAAGAAAATGTGACCACAAACAATCACATTTTAATTTCTTTTAACAGCTCTGTGTAAGTCTATGAGAGAGCAGTTACTCAATGACGGTAAAATGATAAAATTTTAAACAAACATTAATTGTCACAGTGGAAAAAATGTGAAATAAGGCCTGAGAAGAAGCAAAAAAAATTATTAAAATAGAGGGAAAAAACTTATATAACATATAACATAATATGTGCTGACAACTTGAAACTGCAACGGAAACTGGTTCAGGAAGTGATACATACTATGACACATAGTGGAGAGAAACTGACTTCAAGGTGTGGTGAGACTCATCAGTGAGACTCCACCTTAAGAGTGGCCTTATGATGGACATAAAATATTCCAACCTCAGTGATTTTATTGTCTCCAGACGTACATGGAAGGACAGTGAATAATGGCTAATTAAAGAAGGTTAAGTGCAGCAACAGCAGACAATGAGTCTCTCTTAAAGGTCTGACAATGCATCAATAATGTTACGTAATTTTATCACTGATTAAGATTGGGTGAAGCGGATGAAATCACTGCACAGGAGAACTGGAGGGAGTGGCATCATGTGCAAGCTAATCAGACACATTCCTACATGAGATTGTCTGCTGTAAAGACTGGAGGAACTATTTTATTGTAAAATCAGCAACCTTGAACTATCAAGACATCTATTCATCCTTTTAACTGCAAGTCATTCATTTAATTCACTAGTGAATGTCTTTGACAGCGAGTGACAATATAGAGTATCAGCTACAGTCAAACTTTATACTTCTTTTAGTGGAGTAAAAACTGAATGATATACCACACATGTAGTGACAGATGTTGAAAAGTGTTTAAAGAAATAGTTTTGCACCTTTGCGCTTCCTCACTTTGATGGGAAAGAGTTTTCTTCCATTGGTGTAGATGAGGAGTTTCCCCAGGACACACAGGGAGTGGACAAAGACGCAATATTCAAGCTCCTTTCCTGAATAAACACTCCTTTGGACTAAAACTGAAAATAGAAACAGAAAATAAAAATTTTAAATTTGAACTGTCTAGACTTCTTTCCAGTTTCCATGTTGCCCAAATATTGTTGATATTGTTCGAAGATGCAAGAATGAGCAGAGCTGAGAAAAAACAGAGGGAGGAAAGCATCGTAGTATCTAATTGCAAACGGATTTTGTCAAAGTTTTCAAACATAAATTGAAAGGTTAATGTGTTAAGAATCAGTTGGCATGCACAAAACATTCAAGAGAAAAATATAAAATGATAAAGCACAGGTAAGTGTGAGTTTGTGAAAATTATTTTTTGATATTCTAAAATGTCAACTACTACCCATAAAACTACAGTGAATGCTCTTGTTGTGATGTTATGGTGCACAGACAGCTTCTGTAACAGAATGAGATTGACAAGTAAAGAAAAAAGTAGGTGGCAACCTTGCAGTGACTCTAGGGTACAGAAAACCAACAAGAAGCACTGCTAAAAAAAAACTCTTTTGAGGGGAGTGTATGAGTGGGGGGTGAGGGTTGGGGTGGGGTGGGGGGCAGGGGGTGTATCTCTGCTCATCCAAGACAAAGTCAAAATGTCGAGTCTCAAGGAGCCAGCTGGCTTACAGGAGATAACACACTGAGACCGACATTCCCTCACACCCCATCGACCTCTGTATTCACTCTCATTTAATGAATTTTCACACTTAAATGTGCAACAGGATGTGTCGCACTTGTTTGTTATTACACTGAATGTTAATTGTGCTAAACTAGATTAAATACTGTAAACAAACAAACCATCTCGGAGAGAAAGTAGAGGGATTTATGGGAAATGTGGTCTAAATTTTGAGAAGCTCAAGCACCAATTGTTACAAGGTATTACAGTGAATTCAGTAATGACATACAGTATTCCATTGTCAGTGGAGTGAGGCAGTACTGGCATGGAGGTTCATTATTGACCTTGGGAACAGTAGCACAGCAAAATATTCTTAAACTCAAAAAGGTCCATTTACTAGCTTTTCCCATTCAGCAACATCTCACTGTCTTCTTCAGCAAATGTACTCTTCCTAGGACCGGAGTTCAATAGTATTTTATTACACCTGCCAAATCTTCTTCTAAACTAAATTTTAGTGTACTTTCAGTGTTACTCACCAAAATGCATTTTGTGCATCATTGAGATCAAACAGGTGTTGAACACATTTCCTTCCTCATAAAACATTTGCAAATCCAATATTTTAAATCCTGCACTGTTTACGTCCATGTGTGCTAGCTTCCATTCATCTTCTTCTGCTGCACTTCTTTGTGCATTACCACCACCAACTCTTTCCTGTTTCCAAACCTTTGTAAAAAATATGTGAAACTTAAATCTGTAAGACGTCATCTGCATGTCTACATGTTCGTTTTGGATTTAATTTCATTGTTTGAAAGTAACTGAACTTATAACTATAACTTCAACATGTTCAGTATAATCACCTTTTGCTGGCTGAGGAGACAGAAATTGTTTAGAGTTGTGGCCTAACTAATGTTGACGACCTGCAGCTACAACCTAAAAATGAGATGAGCAGCAGAAGATATGAAATATTGATTAAATATGTATTTGACACTTTGAAATATTAGCTGTAAAGTGACTTTTACACCTTATTAACACCCTACTGAAATGATAACATGAGAATCCTGCAGTCTAAGCATTGCTCTTTGTTGATAAAAAAAGATCAAGGAGCAATAAAAGGTTAGATAAGAGAGTCATTACCATCAAAACAAAGAGAATCCAGGGACTTTTCCATCTAGGAACTTGATTCAAAACAGAACCAGCTAACTGAACCCAATCCTAACTTTATCTAGTCTGTGCACCTTAACTATATGATGTATATTTTGAGCCAAACAGTGCCCTAAATTGTATTATTCTCATTTTTTGTAATATTGGCTTATTATGCTTGTATAAATGCCTCTGTCTTATCTAATTTACCTTTATCTACCTTCCATTGAGTGTACATTTTTAATTTCTCTCCATTTTTCTAAACAGTTTTTCCTGTCTGCTTTGTTTTTTGTTTCTTCTCTCTAATGTTTTTATCTGCACTGTTTTATAACTGTGGGAGCAACGTGTGCACTTTACAGAAACTGAATAAATGATGACGGCAAAGTCTAGGTCCAATACATTTAACACCCACAGGCCTCAAATGAAGCATTACTTTCTCATTAGGCTTTCACAGTTGTTCAGCCTGACTATTATTTTTTGGTGTGTTTCAGCATTACTGCAAAAGTGCTGATGTTTACCACACACAGTGACTCAGGGTGAAGATTGGTGTTCAGATGCACTTGATAGAGTTCATGAACCTGTTAAGGGAAATCATGTGTTTATGGAATGTTTTACTTACCACTGTTCCGCTGCTCCACTGACTGGAGATCAGTGGTCTCACTCGTGAAGCGTTCACAGGATTCACTGTAATGGATACACTGCTGAAGAGCTGCAACAATCTAAAAAAAAAACAAATAAAGAAAGGAATTAAAATAATGCATATTGCTGTGGTTGCTGCAAATATTTGATCAGTTGACTGAAGTTACAGCTCCTATTCTGTCGAGCCAAATTTAGATGCTGCTGTGAACAGGCCAGAAACAACAGGCTTACTAGGGAACTTAGTCAGAAAGTCAATGCAACCTCCTCCTATTGAGTCTCTTAATCAAGAGTTTTAAGATTACTTTAGAGAAAGTTTCAGGGGTGATTCCAAAGTAATCCTCTCTAAAGTCAGATGCAGAGTTGAGAGGGAGGTCTAGGATTATACAATCAATTCTTAAATGCCAAACTACTTAGCCGACTTTTGTGCCCCTTTGTCTCAAAGACTCCTACACCGACTTGCACAATGAGCACAAGTCAATGTGAATTATGTATTTGTGTATGAGTTAAATGCAGCAGGTCTTTTGCACAATACCATCCCTCCTCAACGTCTGTTTTTATTCTGGTACCCTGGTACAATAAAGGCAGGAACAAGAAGAGCAAGTTCAGCTTCTCTTTGAGGCCCAAGGACAAAACCAGAAAATGCAGAAAGGAAGAACATTTCCAGCTGGAAAGAAATTATCATGCACCTCAAACAGTAACTTCCCTGCAAGCATTAATACATTTGCTCCAGTTTCCCACCTTTCCCTTGTTTGTGCACAGTTCTATCTTTTTAAGATACACAATGCCGTAGGTTCTGGTTCCTACATGGGGACGCAGGTTTGAATGCCTTACTGAAAATACTCATGATGAGCATTTGTTGGGGTTTTTTTTTCCAGAGCCACACTTCTCAGAAGTATAAAATGAGTTAGTGAGAGATATTGATTATTATGTGAATCACTCACCAGAGACTTGTATTTTCTCTCCAGGAGTCTAAGAACCACAGTCCGACTGTAGTAGCCATGCTGAGATATGGAGAGGTAAATAGATCAACACAGAGAAAAGATGAAAAGAAAATACAGATTGCAATATGAACAAGAGAGAAAGAGATAAACACCTTATTAAGAAATACATAAAAACAATAGTGTGGGCAAAAATGAATTGTGCACCAAATCAAAAACACCTGTTAAGCTGAAATACACACCATCCACTTTTTAAACCAGGTAGCTTTAATATCCAGTAAGGCCAGTAAGTGAATTGGTTCCAGGGCTTTCTCTATGCCAGGAGAGGTTGAGCCATGTTCATGATGGAAGGACAATAGGGAGAAGGTGCTCTCTATAACTTCCTCCATATACCTAAAAGCAAGGTAAAAACAAATATAGTGAACAGGTATCATCATTCTAGACCTAAAAGATAAGTAGGCTACATTTGGACCAGAATAAATCATGTTTCAGAATACTGTATATTTAAAAGGCAAATTTGTAGAGAATGGAGGCCAAAATATGTGCACCAAATCCCACATTGCTCTAAACTGCAGCATTTTTATGTTGAATCACATTTTGTCATAATTCAATCAGTGGCATCTGAGATAGTAAGTGAATGATGACGGGCCAAACAAGTGGAGAGAAAACTGTCAACTGTGGATTCATTCTGGGCACAACTACTTACTTCTCTGGGTGACGGATCCAAAATGTTGTCACCTCCTTTTGAAAGTCATTCATCAATCGAATCTGAAACAAGACAGAGAGAAAAAGCTTTAATGTGTTTGCATGGTGATTGATGATGATGTTTTGCATGTTGTAAGAGACAAGATACTGTACCTGTTTGAGCAGACGAATGATCTCAGGTCTGTTAATGTCGATGGTAGCTGAACCCGTTGGGAAGCTCAGCTTGTGAGACAGAAAACTTGACTCCACACTTTTAGCTGAAAATGGTCAAATATACTTATTACAAAGAAAATATATATATACACAAATAAAAAGCAGCATAAACAATAATTTTACAGTGCACATATTCTTCCTTAAACCTTAATTGTAAAACTAGACAGACCCTACAGAAACTGTCAACATTGAAGCCTTTGAATTATTGATTCAGTAAACAATAATTCCAATGATTTCTACTGTCAGTAAGTTCTTTCTGTGGAGTCATCTCCACTGTACTGCGGTGGAAGCAGAAACCTGAGAAGTGGAACTTCAGACACAGGAGAACTGTGTCTGCCTGGCTAGATAACTGAAAATACTCCAGTTACTACTGTTGTGGATTTCCTTCTGTCTTTTTCAATTTTTCAACAGATTTTTATCAAACATTCACTTCTGGGTTCATAGGAGTCGATTCAAAGACAAAGGAGGACAGGAAAGTTAATAATGAATCGCACAATTTTTATTAATAACAGGGAGTACAAAGTACGAATCTGATGTGCAGAGGATCTGCAGAACCAGAATCTCTTCTCTGACATGTTTTTTTTAACCCTCTCACTCTATGCTCTTCCTAGAAGAATGCATTATCACTGATTGGTCAACAATCACACACAGGGCTGTCTGACTGGTCTAAATCTAAAATATTACTGACTGACCACTATAGCAGTTGCTAGGAAAACACCTAATTATCTGAGCTGCTCATCCCTATCAGTAAAGTTTCCACCTCCACACTGGTACAATAGAGTACCTGTGTCTGCTCTCCCTAGCCAAACTTGAAAGATAAATTTGCTTCCTCTGGCCCTCAAGAATCTACAGGTCAGGATGATCTCTGTCTTCTCCAACATCCTGTGCACAGTTATGATTAAATGTATCATTTCTATCTAACTGTAAGCGATATGCTTTATTGAATACTTGTCTAACCAAGTATTGATTACATGAACATGACAGTTTCCTTGAGCACAAGCAGTAATTTTTCTCATTTTGGGACTGGAAAAATCTTAAATAAATAAAAAATACTTTGCTTTGTTCAATTCCAACATAACGCTGCTGCCCATGCATATTAAAACCCAGTAATGTCTATTCAGAGTGGCCTACCCAAGCTGGTGTAGATCTCTCGTGTCACATTCATAGGAGAGGAGGAGAAGCTTTTAGCAAAGAACAGCAGCACATTATCCTGAGGGAGGTGAGGGGGGAGGCCATAAGTTAGGAGAATACACACAATCATAAAATCAATGAGACATAAATGTCAGATTATAAAAAAATGAGAAGAAATGAAACAAGATTATCACAATAAAGATTTGCAGCCTCTATTCAGAGACAGAGGTCATGTTTGTTACCAATTATCTCTCAATCATTTGGGTTATCTTGTTTTCTTCTCAATTAAGCAGGTGTGGCAGATTGCATTTTGAACAACTGAACATAAATTCGTTTTTGGTTGTTATCAGCAATTATAAAAGCCTGAAAATCTTCATAGAAATTACAGGATTATGATTGATTCATTTATGAGTGACTACAATGTGAGTTTGCAGGACACTGATTGCTCGTGTATTGAGTGTATGAGGCTGCTCAGGACTCACACTGATGTCTGGGTCGGGCTCGGTCAGAGCTGCACAGAGCTTCCTGCGCAGGCTGCTCCAGCTCTCACAGCTCAGCACGTCAGACGGAGGGGCACAGCAGAGGACCTGCAGAGCCTCCCAACGCACCTACACACAGTAACAACACTTCTCCTGTTCAGCACATTAACATCTAAAACAGCATTTCCAAACCTTTATAGCCTATGACCCTTTTAACCAAGGCAATGGCTGCTTGCAACCCCTCATCATTGGTTGGATGTCCAATTAGGCTTGTTTCGTAGTTTTGAATCTTTCCACATGGTAGATTTGTTCAGCACTTCAGTTAGGTCTGGTGGATGTGTCCTGACAGCTATTTTCACCTGAAACAATCAACTAAGAGTTTTATAGGCAGGGTCAAGAATGGTAGTGCTGTCCTCTTCATAGTTAGCTGGCTACCTAGATACATCTGTAAAAAATATTGACAGAAAAAATGTCAAAAATGACAACAAGCATGCATGAGACAGACACAGATGTGCAGGTTTTTGCAAGTTTTTTCTGCACTTACAGAAATCTTAATATTTCTTTGATCTTTGTGAAAGACAGTAAGTTACCCTTCTACGTCAACTTAAAAATGACAGACTAGATAAGTTACTCACTACTGACTGGTAAGGGCAAGGTCACAAGGTTGGGCTGAATAAATGAAGTAAAACAAAATGGAAATTCAGTCTGATTATCAGGCTAATGTCTAGTGGTCAAACAAAGAATGATATTTTCTTTGTTTTATTTTTAGGCCTGAAAAGGTTAAGTATCATCAGAAAAATGGAAAAGATAAGAGGAAAATCACATAGAATACAAATCATTTTGTGTGGTTAAAATTAGGTTTTTTTTCTGGTTCCTATCCTGTAAGTCATCTCACGACCCCTCAGATTTATCCTGCGACCCTGATCTATGCCAACATGCTACACGTGACTTTTCAGTGTACTGACAGAAAGCATGAAACAGCAATGTACAAATCATAACTTTTCATTTGGAAGTGAGCCGTTCTATGTTGTACCTCTTTGGGTCTGCTGGAGTCAAGTTTTTCAGCCAAGACTTGTAGCTGTTCTTGTCTGATGAATGCGTAACTCTGAAAAGGGAGAGGCAACAAAAATAAATATGATCCACCATAAACCTAAATTCAAAAGAGCTCTATTGTTTATAGGAGGACACAAGCAATTTCAGAGGTCACTGAGTGGATCTACTGTAAACTTTCTCCTGCATTCTAGGATACAGTAGAGATACTATACTGACCTTTTATATGAGTAATCAATGAAATTTAAGAGGCAATAAACAAATAAAATGTGTCTCTGACCTGATTAAAGCTCGAGTCGCTGTCGGAGCAGTTGTCTGTGTACTGGCTGTTTGACTGACTGTGCTGCTTCTCTCTGTGCATCTCCTCCTTCCTCATCTGGTCCTCCTCAAATTTGTTGATTAAAGACTCCACAACCATGATCATGGTGTTTTTCAAGGTCTGCATCATCTGCTGGTACCTGTCACAGACAAAAAAAAAAATATTAGTGTATTATTAATGTCATCTTGTTTTAGAATAATCCTGCTGAACCCATTCCTGTTAAAAAATTAACAAGTCAACATACACTGAGAGTTTGTACTTTTAACTTGGGGGCTTAGCAGTTTGCCAACATGGACACAAAATGAGAACTATATTGTACATATCAAGGAGATTTTCTGTGTATAAATAGCTGTCCCTCAACCAACAGGTAAAGTTAAGTCAAAGGCAGTGGATGGTATTGGCTAGTTTCTTATTACAGAATATGTTGCAGCTGCACATGCAACTAGCATAGAAAACAGTGGAGCTGAGAAATCCTGCAGAGTTTTATATTAGGAATTCTGATTTCATTGCATTTTTAGTAAAAAAAATATTTTCATGAAGATTTGGAGAAAACATTGCTAACGAAGCTCAAAGACTTTTCTGTGCTACACTCACTCAGCTGAGTCTCTGGTCCTTCGGGTGACAGCATGGATCAGGGTATCATGACCTGAGCCAACTGAGTGTTGTCCATCTCCTCTGGTCAGGATCTTGGTTTCCTCCTCCACCACAGTCCCCAGAGAGCTTTCCACATACTGACGGAGGTACTTGACAAACTCATAACTGAAAGGAGAGAAATGACAGAATCAGACTTACTGTATATATTTGAACAACGTCTCAACCAACAGAGATAGAAGAAAGTCTAAATTCCTCTTAAACCAGACCTTTAAAGTTAATGCCATACTATCTGAGTCTGATGGCCTTACTTGTGAAAATCCTTGTCAGTCTCCTCCAGGTGAAGAAGGATCTCTTCAGCACATTCAGTTGATGGTGCGCCAGAGATCCTGTCGTTGATGTTTCTCAGTAGCTGCTTGAGCAGGGACTGCAACTCCACCTCATCTTCAGCTGTCAGCTGAGACATCTCTACAGCTGGCCCTTAAGATGGAACAGAATAGGGTATCTGGGTTCCTAGGCAGGTGAGGGGGCAATTCCCTGTGTAGTGCAGGTCACAGATAACTGAAGTACAGGAAGGAGGATGTGTTACTTGAGTTTGTCTTTAAAGCCATCTGAAGATTAACAAAGTACAATGCAAAAAATAATTAAATTATATATTATATGGAGCAGCTTATGAGATGATCATTTGTTTTTTCTTTGCAAATAGATAGAAGAAAATAAACATTGCACTCAACCAAAGACAAAATGAGAGTTGGGTGCATAACCTCAGTCAAAGTTCAGCAAATATACATATCCAAATATATCTTTTAATTTTATATATATACCGGTTTGTTCTTATATTCAACCCAGGGGAGTCAGACGTTTCAGCTATATCTTCATCCATGTGCTATAAAGGAGTCTTTTTAACCTGCCAATCATGTTAATCACCTACAGGTGTGACAAATAGGAATCTAGTGGCTATGGTAAGAAAGGTGGTGTTTAATTTTACACATTTGTGACAGTAATGTATTTTAAGTCTAATAATAATCACAGTTGTTTCCACTTGAATTACTTCAACACATTCAAGAGGCCTGTGTGATATTTTACGTTTTTACTCTGGAGACAAAACTAACTCTCTGTGGTTAGCCTGACGCGGCTAAATGCACCATTGTAGCACAGCTAGCTAACTACTGCAAAGCTGCCGAAATTTAGCTTACATCGCAGTCGAGCGAAAACCAAACACCTCCCGGCAGCACAAACCAACCACCTAAACAGAAAGATACAACATGCAGAATGTTGTAAATCAGCTTGTCACCTTGTTTTTGGACTATTAAAGGCTTTTCATCCAGGTAGCATCCTGCTACCGACAGCTACGTCTCTATGGAAACGACAACTTAGCGTTAACTGCTATGCATTGTGGGATGTCAAAAGAAAGTACATGCCGGCTTACAGAGCGTTGGAAATTTGGGTTTTACGTGTAAGATGTACACGATGAGAATGACCAAAGATTTAATATGACAAGAATATGACTGATACTGAAAACCACGTTGATAATTTAAAGCAGAGTTCATCCATGACCAGTGTAATACTTATATACAGCATGACTCGTAAGTGTGATTTACTCGCGACCATTTTTCTCATGGGTTTATGAATGCAGCTTGTGTGACGTACTTTGTCACATGACTTAATGTTTTGCTCCATTCACCGGCTACTTTTACAGGTGACAGGTTTGCCTGCTTAGAAATCTGTCAAATCTCACCTTTTTAATCAGAAATTTGCTATGTAGGAACGGCGGCATGTTTTATTCACAGGTCTGACCTACTAGTTAACGTTACTTTCAGAAATCATTACGTTAAATCTACTAAACACGCTTTAGCTAGCAAACTAGCAACCGCATCACAGGAGTGTCAACTATGGCGGCAGTTGACAGCTTTCAGTTTTTGTACAGAGAAATTTCTCGGTCATGCAATTCTTATTTTGAGACCCTGGCCCTTGTCGGTGCGCTGTATACGGCCAGCAGGGCGCTGATGCTGCTGAGAGACTGCTGCACGTTGGTCAGGGTGCATTTCCTGCCAAGAATTATCCCGTGTAAGAAGCTGACCCAAAGATATGGTGACTGGGCTGTCATTTATGGTAAGGATGCAGCAGAAACAATGAGAATGCATCATGCTGTAGGTCTGCGTCACAGAGGGCAGATCATTCCATTCATTTTATTGTTGTAATTTTATTTCTGTCAGCGAGATTTGGGCATCACACAAAACCAGGGCAGCTGTTGTTTTCAGAGCTGAAGGGATGAGTCAAGAAAAAAAGCGAAATTCCATGGAACCATTTTTTTTTTTTACCATTTTCTGAAACTTTATAGACCATCAATAAATAAATCAAGACAGTAATTGACAGATTAATCTGTTATCAGACATCCCAATTTTTGTGCACAAGCCTGAAATTAATCTAACGAAAATAAAAATGTTATTGTTATTCAGCCCTTTTGATTAAAGTCATAAACCTGGTCTCCTTTGAAAGATAACTCTTTTAATTTTACAATCTAAAGATCAGAAAGAGTATAAAGAATACTGAACCAAAATTACATACTCACAAACATGGTAGAAATGTAAGGGTTTTTTTTGTTCGCTTTTTTGCCTGGCCATTTTTTTTTTATTTTTTTTTTTTTGGCATAAAAACTGAATATAAGACCTTTTGTGTGGAAAACACTTTGGAGACATGGCCACAAGTCTGAACCAGTTCTGTGTCAACAGCTGTTGCAGTGATATGGATCTTAAAATGCCCAGATTGAATCAGGAGACTAAAGAGCTTTCACAAAATGTGTAATATGTCAAGGTTGTGCAAAAACACACCACAAGTAGCGCTACCAAGGCCAAAGTCTCACACAGGAAGGATTTACCTTGTTGCAATGCAACCCTAAATATAATACATTTCTTTGACTGAAATTTGGATATCACATTGACTTGATAATGTAGTGAGCCCAACTAACAAGCTTCATAAATAATGATCTTCAAATTAATCAAATATGGTTTTGATTAATCCATTATTTATTTGGTCTATAAATTTGAAAAAATTGTGAAAAAAATACCAGGTTCACTTCAGCAATTTTGCAAACAAACCAAATATTCGTTTTACAATTCACTTTCTTTCTTTTTACTGGTAAAATATATTTCAATGATTTGCTCAAATTTGGTGTTTAATTTCTTGGCAATCAACCAATCAGCTTTCAGTAATAAAGTCAGCTTTAATGTTTTTATGTTACTCTTTAGTAGCTCTCAGTAATATTATATCCTCACTTCTTCCTGAAACAACTTTCATTGATATATATTGTCCTCTTCTGTCAGGAGCGTCAGAGCCTGTGGCCAAAGCGTATGCAGAGGAGCTGGCTAGGCATGGCATCAGCATTATCTTTGTCACTCAGGAACACACTTCTGTTAGAGACACCGCTGCATCCCTCTCCCAAAGCTACGGAGTGGAAACTATTGTTGTCCTAGCTGATTTCTCTCTGGACCAGGCAGCCAGCAAGGCCATCAAAGAAGCCATGAGGGGTAAAGATATCGGCTTCGTGGTGAACTGTGTGGATGAGTCTCTGAGTTCCCCCCAGAGCCTGATAGAAATGCCTGAGCAGAGCCTGTTGGACTTGGTGAATAAGAACGTTGCGGTCGCTACTCTGATGGCTCGATTGGTGCTGCCGGGGATGGTGGATCGCAGCAGAGGTGCTGTGGTTAATATATCATCGGGTTCCTGCTGCAGACCTCTGCCTGGAAGAGTGACACTCACGGCCTTGACTGTGAGACAAAACGCTGCTTATAACAGCCTCTTATGCATACACACACACACACACACACCAAGAAACATACTCATAGCCTCTGTTGACCCTTTTCACAGCAGATGTTTTGATTTATTACCGGATGAAGAGCCCTTTGTAAATAACCATTATCAATGAAGGCTTAAAAAGATCTATTTATTCAAGTATCTCATCAAAACAAGCTGAGTGAACGACTTTTCAGACTAAAATCTGGGCTAACATCAAACTGCATCTCTCTTCTCCTGACATTTCAGGGCTACCTGGATCATTTCTCAAGAGCCCTTCACCTTGAGTACAGTGGCAGAGGGATTTTTGTTCAAAGTCTGATTCCTTTCCAGGTAAGATACCTGATGTCATCATTAACAAGAGTGGCTGGATGTCAAAGTTCACTACATCTTATGGTTCTGACCAAAATGTGTCCAGCACTGAAAGCTAGCATCATATCATCATGTCATTTATTTATACAAAGTGTTTGTACAGCTGTTTGGGTTTCCACAACATTTAACATTTGAGAACTTTTGCTTTTTTTGCTGCATGAAAAAATGTGTAGAAAAATGTTTTTATTTCTCAAAAAGTCATTTTGGTTTCACTGACATAACTCTCTATTTTCAATACTCTTACCCAACCCCATTCATAAAGAAAGAACAGCAATATAACAGTACTAAGAAACTCTTGTATTGTGTATATATGCACATCAGTGTGGTGTTGATGGTATTGTGACCATATGAGAACAGATTTGTTTGTTTTTTAATTAAATTAAATATTCAGTTAACTCTGTAAACTCACAGACAGTGTGAAGAAGGGATAGACTCAACTTAATGGAAGGGGGTAGATCTCAGTTAATAGATGCTCAATAGTAAGTGTTACTTTTAGTCTGTACGATTTTATTCTACATACATGAACAATCTATAATCTTTTTTACCAACTTATCTTTACTGTAACATTTTTAGCTTCAGCTTCATTTTTTATTCTATCCATTTTAAATTTACTCCATAAATAAAATATATTAATATAAGGTGATAGGTGAAGTCACTTTGAACTGACACACATACAGTTACTTTGGTAACTGTATGTGTGTCAGTTCTTGATATAGAGCTGCTGTGTGTGTGTGTGTGTGTGTGTGTGTGTGTGTGTGTGTTTGTGTGTGTGTGTGTGTGTGTGTGTGTGTATGTGTATCTAGATAGCCTCAAGCGAGCGACAGCCATCAACATCCTCATCAACATCATCCAGAGAGGGCTGGTTTGTTCCAAAACCAGACGTTTACGCTCGCCACGCAATCTCCACCCTGGGTGTCTCTAATAGGACCACCGGCTACTGGCCTCATACACTGCAGGTCGGTGCAAACCGCGTCACGCTGTCAGATTGTATTAGGATAAAGTTTATGACAAATCTTTATCATCAGCAATACGTTTATGTTGTTTTTCTTCACAGTATGGATTGATGAGGTGTATTCCAGAGTGGATCTGGGTTCTCGGATCACGCGTGCTCATCAGCTCAAGCTAAGAGCTCACTTCTCCTCTCCTCACAAAGTATTAACCTGGTAACTTGATCTTCTTGTTACTGGAGTCCTGTGTAGAGTTTTATTTTAGTTTCTTCTGAGATTAATAAAGAGTGAGGCAATTTGATAACTTTTGAGGACTGTAATTATCAGAATTCTCTCCCATCGATTTGGTATCAGTTTCTAGGTAATCTGCGGTGGGATTTGGAAATGATGAGTGAATATACACACATTACTTTAGTTCTGGCCTACAATCTTACAAAGTCTTAAATTTACTATAGAAACCAGATAATAAATGTCTTTACAGTGCACAGACATGAGGTTTGAAACTGAGTTTGACTTTGAGTTGAGGTTGTGAACTTTGATTTATTTCTCGTCGTGATTTCCAGCAGTGCCAGATGATTATTATTGGAGCATAATACTCTGAAATGATTTGGTTCGGTGCCTGGACTTTTATAGCATGAGCCTCCATTAAGTTTCAACCCACTGGACTGTTGGATAAGAGATTTATTTCACATTTTGAACAATTCTTTTTTGTATTCAAGGAAGTTGCACATTGAAAAAACAGAATATAGAAGTGAATTTGATATCAAAGGCCTCACCTCAAATGTTAAATAAAAAAGACAAAGTCTGAAGAAGGCAATAATAAAGCAAAATCAAACAGATGAGTAAAAAATTTTACATAAAATATGAATTTAGGCAATATATTATGACAGTCGGGGGCATGGACTCTTTCTATCTGCTATTAACCTGCAGCCTGGGGGATCTGATTCAAGCCAAAAGGGTTTTGGATGCATTTAAAGAAGCTCTGATGTTCACTGTGTTTTTTCTAAGTTGTTTAAGCTGTGTAAATTGACTTTCCCATTCTGCCGGGTTGCACTGCTTTTACCAGCACTGACGCGCTGCACGCACTATGTTCCCAAAAACTAAACCCAGTATCATGTTACAGAGACAGACTGTTCATACAGGTAATATAATAGATTTAATTTCTTATTCTTAATATTGTGAAAAGACTATAATCAGGTTTGAGTGTAATTTTGCAAGTTTTGAAAGTGGAAATGACACATTTTTAACACACTCTCTCTGGATTGTGACCTGACGTATAGACCAGAATACATTCTACCAATGTAAATATGTCTTAAGCTTACCTGGCTTCCTGGTCTAATCAAATCAAAGGTTCAGATAAAACCAAGATGTGCCTGCAGGGTGTTATACATTCTTGAATCTTGAATGAAGAGTGACAACTTTAGGTGAATGTGCTCAGAGTAGAGGAGTCAAGCGTCTCCAGTAGTCAATATAAAATGCATTGAAGAGTGAGGTTGTGATGTTTTTGTTTTGTTGAGAAACTTAACTTGAAACACATTCAGTATATGCAGATGTTGCTGAAGTATTGGAACAGATTCATATTTATTGTGCTTATTGTGCATTGCTGTAAGTGTTGACCTAAATATATGCCATCATAGCACAGAATTAGACCAATAAACTCTTCCTTCATTCCCATGTTATTGTCCGTTCTTTTATGTGAATTGATGTATGGTGACTACGTGTAAGTTTTCATGATGGTCAAAGTATCTGAGTCCTTTTATCTGACTGGTCAGCGTTTGATTTCCAGCGTGTGTTCAGAAATGTTGACTCTGATCTACATGCTGAAGGCCACACATGCTGTTTTTCTCTTAAAATATCGAGATGGTGTAAATCATTGACATCCATGACCAGACACCGTGCCCGCTGCCACAGTTTGTCCCATGACCCCCCCCTTAGATCAGCCAGGTCAGAGCCTGTATGTAAACCCTATGAACACACGTTTGGAGCAGTTTGCCGTAAACATGTGTTGCTGAGCAAACATGGGCTGCTTCTATGGGATTTAAACACGAAACCGTAAGCTGTGACTATACTGTGGGTAAAGCCCATCCACATACACTGTAGTGAGTAGTGTGAAATAAAGGAAACGTGGAAACATTTCATAATTAAGATTCATATAGCTTCTTTACATACAAATAAAAAGGTAGAGGGGCTATAAAATAAAAACACAAGGAAATAATTGTTAAAAGAAAAAAAAAAACTAAGAGAAAATAGCAATGAAAAAATGAAAACACAACAAAAAGCTTACTTAAATTCAGCATGTTATAAAGCATCACTGAGGTTTCCTTCCTGAAATACTTGGGAACACCTTTCCACAGTTTGTGGGATGTTGATAACGTTGATAAATGCTATGGATTATACAAATAAGTGAAAGGATTAAAGGAAAGTCCAACATCAAGTTCCTTTACTAACGTGGACAAGTGAATCTGATGAAGTGAACACAAAATATTGCTCGCGCTTTAACTTGAAGAAAATATTCAATTAAATAGTGTTGAGTTCGTCGCCTGAACTCGCGTGTTGGTTTGATGAAGGAAACAGGACACTCTTTCAAAGTTCAAATCCCAGTATTTATTAAAGCTAACAGCAATATAGCATTAGAAAAAAGGAGATCGTTACAGAGCTCTGGGCCAAACTATCTCTCCCTGACAACAACATGCAGTTGCGCCAGTTCATGAAGTCTGACTGCCTACCTCTTCCTGACCCAGTCTTTTCATATTCTTACACAGAAAAAAATAATACAATGTGGGTTGATTCTCTTATCGGTCCATGCCGCTGTCTTCTTTGTTTTGCTCCTCCACGTGTTCTCTGTGTTGTTTCACCTCGTGTTATCTGACTCTCCTACGCAGGACAGCCCTCGTGGCGGTGGATCTGTGAGAGATTCACACAACGAGAGACAATACCCTACTCTATTCCTCGTTTTTTGTCTTACTTCTGTTCCGGGATGTTTACCATATAAGGAGTTGTTTTTTCCCCAGGTGGCCTTCAAACAATATCATAAGTTCAGTCCGTTTTTCTGTAACGTTGCACAGCAAGTTTTATGAAAAAGTCACTTAGTTATAAGCAGATTATGATTACATCAACAATGCACACATTGTTTTATTAAAAGCAAACAACAGATTAATATAAAATCCTCTACAATAGCATGATGTCGAAAAACTGTAGAAACCTCTAGAGCAGCTACTTGATGGACCTTTCGTTGAGATTGTTTGGGTAAATAAAGTTTCTTTGGTGTGCAGTAACGCAGAAATAAAAGTGAAAAATAATCCCCAGTTTGGTGTTGTTGGTGATGGTGGAGGACAGCGCTGCAACACTTTTTTCCACAGGAGTTTAGTTGAGTTGTGTTTTGGTGACAGTGCATTTGATTCACATCTTTTTCAAACCCGACAAACTATCCAGTAACTTCTCATGTGCAGAAGCGTGTGCATTTGTTTCGCCACTCATTTTACTATCATTTTTTTCAACATATGAAATGTAGATGACTCAGTTGTGAACAGTGCATGCAACTGCAAGTGGAGGTTTAAATCTGCCCTGTCGCCTTCTTCTCTCTTCTCGCTGCTGTTCTCTGTCCACTGTCCAATGAAGCGGCAATGCCACAGAAATGAAATATAAGGAACAGGACAAAACAAGATTGGTTTTTTTTAAATGTCTGCATTCAAAGTCAATTTTTAATTTTTTTTTTTTTTTTGATAGCTTTTGCTTTTACCAGCCTCTCAGTGTTCAGTGTTAGGACTGTAGGTCCATTGTTGTGGTTAGGATGGTGTCCTTCCAGATTAGGACAAGAAAGGACAGCCTCTTCCTCTCCTCCTTCACTTTTGCCTTTTGATCATCCTCTGCAAGCATCGCTCTCTTCCTTCACTTTTTTTTCTCCGTGGATTTTTCAAATGGTGAGTTGATTTAAAAAAAAAAAAAAAAAAAAATTCTCTAATAATTAGAATTTAATTTGTCACAAAATGTAAATGATGTTGATAATGTATATGGACTGGAACATTTATGGATCCGTGTTGGAATATGTTTATGTTATAGGAAGTTATGTAACTTAAGTTTTGCACTCTGCACTCAGTGGAGATAAATGCACATGTCATTTGTGCTTGAGTACATGAGTGTGAATGCATAATGTCTATGTGGATATGGATAAGTAGTGTCCAATGGTTTCTTAAACAAACAAAAAAATAAAAACTTTGATTGGATCCATATGATGTCAAACTATATAATCAAATAAAATTCAAGCAAAACGATACAATGTGAATGTGAATACAAAATGAAGGTAAAAGAAATTCTAAAAGGGAACTTCATATAACTGATTTAAAACCTAAGTTGACAGTATAAACTTGGCAGCCTTATCTTCTCAGGCAGGTCAATCTGTATTTGCGCAAGTGGTTGAGCTCAATGTCTCACATTCTTTGAATTAAGATTTGCAATGGTTGGTATTAACCAAGGTTAGGGTCTCGGTTTCCAGCAGATAAGTATGTTTTGGAGACTTGAAATCAGCGGCCGTGGCTTCTATCAGCAAAGTCACAAGAGTGCGAAAAATGATAAAGGTTTGGCCTCGTGGGAAGGTCTGTCCGTCCTGACTTTTACAACTACAAAACAACTTATGTATCACCCTTTCTAAGACTGATGAATAACAATCAACAGGTGTTACTGTTCTCTTTTGGTCAATCAATAGTACTATATATACTTCCCTAAATAATGCAAGTGCTCCTTCAGAGATTAGTACATCAGACTGCACTATGGTTTGCTGCATTGTGGTTCATTTTATCATGCGCACCTCCCCAAATAGAAAGCAGGACAACTGGCGGCTGAAATGGGCGAATGGGATCTGCTGGGCCGCCTGCTGGACAAAGTGCAGAGCCACTCCACAGTGATCGGCAAGGTGTGGCTCACTGTGCTGTTTGTCTTCCGCATCCTGGTCCTGTGCGCCGGCGCTGAGAAGGTCTGGTAATACAGTATATTTACTAATTAAGGCACACTTCCCAGGGAGATTATGAGTGGCAGATGGGGAGTAGAGGGGAAATGTGTTAGAATCAAAGGGGCACAACAGCTGAAACAGTTGAAACAGTATATACAGGGAATGGGAATGTTGCAAAACGATATCCATACCAACGTCGTAAACACCATTCCCACTACACCCTGTAACTTTCTTGAGTCATCTCCTCTATCATCTCTTTCCTCTTATCTCATCTAGGTGTGGGGCGATGAGCAATCTGACTTTGTGTGCAACACCCGGCAGCCCGGCTGTGAGAACGTCTGCTACGACCTCGTCTTCCCCATCTCTCACGTTCGCTTTTGGATTCTTCAGATCATTGCTGTCACGACTCCCAAGCTGCTCTACCTCGGCCACGTCCTTCATGTGATCCACATTGAGAAGAAGGTGTGTCACTGCAGTGGGCGTAGTACGATGGCGTGACGGGTAAATGCTTGATTTGTCAAGCATGCCATACCTGTACAGTGGCAAAGGCGTAGGCCAGGTGGTTCCCAAACATCCTGTTAGGATCTTACCATATATAATAACAAATAATATATATATATATACCATATTGTGCTTTGCTTGATATTAGTTTGTCTCATTGCCCCCATCCTCGATGTTTGCCTCAGCCCCATGTAAAATGGTGAACTAAAATATGATAAATAATGCTCTACGCCTTTTTAAAGACTGTATAAATCATCAATCAAATTTGAACTTATATTAAACCACTATTTTGTATGGTTGTGTCTAAGTGAGCCGCTCCCAACAACCACTTAGGTAGCTGTTTCCTGCGAAGAAAGTTCTGATAAACCCAAATGACGCTCCCTGTCACCTCACCAGAAGGGATTCACTGGTGAAGACTGCGGAGCATCTAGCAGCTAAAGACACAGATATTTTTCGCAGGTGTTAGCGGAAGCAAGGGCAAACCTAAAAGGAAAGTGAATATTTGATTTACTTTCTGTAGGTGAACGCCGCACAAATGCATGCTAGATGTGCTTCCTGAGATGTGGTAGCTGTGCGTCAGTCAGTTTTCATCGTTGTATTTCCGGCCCCTAGTGGCAAAAGATTAAAGAATGCAGCTTAAAATGTTACATAGCTTTTCAGTACCCAAGATTCATAGTGGGATTAAGAGATCGTTTCCTTATCAAGGACAGTGGCAGAAAACAGTATCAGAAAACTACTCTTCCAGCTTAATCATCTTATCATCAGCTATTCAGCCATATATTGTAGTCTACCAATGTAGGTGCCTCTTTACACTAAGACAATAATAACAATCATAAATAACTAATTATAAACAAGTCATAACAGATTTCATACATTGATGCAGGCTCACTATTTGGCAAGATCAAGTTAATGCTTACTACTCATTAATCTTACAATGACTTACTAGTATTTATAACTGGTAAAAGGAGCCTTATACTAACTCATTAATAATAGCGATATTATAATATTGCCAAATAGTTACACTGTCGGATCGAAGTTTTGAGGAGGGAGCCGCAGTAGCAATACATGGAATAAGGGTTAAGACATTTTTGTAAACTGTTTGGAACTTCTCTCCAGATTACTTGAGAATTTCTAACTCTGACTTCTTGTTCCAACTCAAGGTGAAGGAGAGGATGAGGAAGCAGGCGGAGCTGGAAGACCACACCAGTCTGTTCCTCAGCAAGGCCTTCAAAGTTCCCAAGTACACCAAGAGCAGTGGCAAAATCAGCATCCGCGGCCGCCTCCTTCGTAGTTATATCCTCCATCTTGTGGCCAAGATAGTCCTGGAGGTTTTGTTCATCGTGGGTCAGTATTTACTTTACGGTTTCACCCTCCAGACTCGCTATGTCTGCGTCCACTTTCCCTGCCCTCACCAGGTGGACTGCTACATCTCCAGGCCCACGGAGAAATCGGTCATCATCTGGTTCATGCTGGTGTCAGCGATCGTCTCCCTTGTGCTCAGCGTGGTTGAGCTCTTCTATCTGTGCGTGAAGGCGTTGAAGGAGTGCATGGTGAGGAGGCAGGACTACACCGTGACCCCGGTGACGCCTCCGTTTTCGGAAAGGAAAGCTTTTAGAAGCCGGCCCGAGATCATCCAGAACTGTGCCAACCTGGAGGTGGAGCTGCAAGGCGAAAAGTTGGGGGCAAACGGGGTCAAAGGTGGGGTGAACAAGGTTGTTCAGAATGTACCAACTGAGAACAAGATGGGGGAGGTTCACATCTGAAGCGTGGAGGCAGTGATAGGTTGTAGGTTGTTCCAGTATTTGTGTGTTTTGGCTTTAGAGAGGAAAGGGGGGTGTGTGCGCAGGATAAAGGCTAAAGGATAGGGGGGGGGGGGGGGGGGGCAGCCAGCTTCTGTAAACAAGTCTCAGTCTCATACACAGCGTTGCTTAAAATGACTTCAAGTGACATTTGTGACATAGTAAAAAACAAACAAACCATGTTTTCTCTTTTAAATAGTCGATAAGATTTTTGTACTTTGTTGAAATGATTTAAGACAGTGTAACGTTACAATTTTGATTCAATAAACGTCTCGTATTCAGAATGTGATTGTGATACAACTGTCTTTTTCTCATGGTGATGTCATGTTTGCACATTACAAAAAAAAAACCCCAGTGTTGCCCTGCAGTAATATACAAGGTTCAAACTCTGTTGCCTCAATAAATTACAGCGCATTCAATTCACCAGTCGTTTTCCTATTAAGAGCAGCCTCATCCATCTAAACCTCTGAGGATTTTTATTTTTAATTGGGCCATTAATCTCTCACACTGTAGATAGAGCAACAGTTGCTATAATGTATACAACCCATTTAGTTTATTGTGTGCAGAGAGAATAACTTTTAATGCCGTTTTAAGCCGTGCAACTGTTAATACGCTTCTGCAAATATATGGAACTTACATTTCATAATGCTTTGCTCCATCAGCTAAAAGCATTTGTTGTTGATCGTATGAGAAAAAGTATTAACAAGTAGAGCAAATAGAATTGCTATTATTTTCTAGCACTTTTAAGGAAATAGTTTATATTCTTGCTGAGAGTTAGATGGTTGATATCAAGCCAGAAACAGGGGAAACAGACAGCTCAGCTCTGTCTGCATCTCCAAAGCTCATGAATTAATGGGTTGTATCTTAAGCTAAGCTAACAGGGGTCTGGCTACAGCCTTATATGCAACACACAGACATTAAACCTACACCTGTATCTATATCCTCATCCAACTATTTGAAAAAAAAAAATAAGCATCTTCCCAAAATGTTTAACTGTTCCTTTAAGCGTATTCTAGGTGTTCACTTTTACTTATGAGGAGCCTTTCCATTAACCTGCTTAATGCGCAATTTGAAATTGTGAACTTAAAAACAAGTTACGAAAAAAATGTCGCAAAAAAAAAACAAACAAAAAAAAACATTTCTACTCTTGCATGAGGAGGTTTTCAGATCATCTGACAAAGCAATATTTCGCAAAATTGAAATGGAAACACTTTTCTCTAATTCAAGTTGTGGCGTTTGCCGTATCAGGTCCCAGGGAGCCATTTCCAACCGAGAGGCAGCTGCTGGGAAACTGTTGTTGTTATCTGTTGTGTTTTGTTGACATTTCTAAAAAAAAAAACCAAAGAAAAAAAAAAAACATGTTGCACAAAACTGCAGTGGAAACCTGGCCAATGTCAAGTGACTCGCCCTTTAAATTTCTCAAACTTTGGGTCCATGTGGTTTTATAACATTTCTTCAAAGACTGTGCCAAAATGTGTGATTTTGTATTTTGGGATATGATTCCCACTCTGATGATACTGGCTGTAAATTAAGTAGTTTAATAACTAATGATAATACATGTGGTTGGAGGCTATCTGCATTCTTCTTTTACCAATTATTATTTCTGATTTATGACTAAGTTAATGAGTGAGTGATACACTGGTTCAACATGGTGCCATCTCTAGATATTGATTTGAATTTAACAGTGCCACAAAAATGCTTCAATACTTCATCATAACCACAGTCAAATACATGCTGAATATTTAAATAAAAACAGTTGTTTTAATGATTTACACACCTTTTCTTTTCTGTTTATTTTCAAAAATTCGAAGCCGGCCAGAGCTGGGTCTCTGAACATCTGTCAATTATTACACTCTCGTCCTCTTGTTCTCATCTTTGTCAATCTTTTTTTTCTTTTTGCTGCTGACGGGCACAACGTGACACTACAGCCAGATGTGTGTTACACAATGTGGTCCCTCACCCCACCTCATGAGTCCTGCTGTCCTCACCCACAACTCCAAGGTTCAACTTCAGTTAGTGATCTATCCCACCTAGAGACAGTCCTTTCCTTCCAGAGCAGCAGGTAAGATGCAACAATTTCTGCTCTCTCCTACAGATAATTGATCATTTGACAAATCACAAAGAAAAGTGTTATTAGCGAATGTCAATATTGGTCACTATACAAACTGAAAATATCAAAGATTTTTTTCTTTATATACATTTTTTGAGTATGTAAGTGATGGGTTGTCAATTTACTTTAAATGTCCATTACATTGCTTCATCTGTACATTAATAGCATGAGATTTGTTTTTGTTTTTTTTTACATGTATTTATTTTAACTGTGTTACACAGAATATTGATGTAAGCTTTACTATAGGAAAACTTCCTTTTTATTTATTTCTACGCCTCCTTCCACTACGCCTCATCAATATAATGCCACTGAGTTTTATCTTCTTCTGTTCAAAATTCTGAATAATGATTACTTATTTGTTTATTTATTACTTATTTATGATATTAAGTACTGAAAAGCTAGCTGAAGGTCCAGGAGGCTCTGATGTCTTCTTTCTTCTCGATTTTAAAAACAGAAAAATTATTCATCTAAATTAAACAGATCAATGAGCCCTTTTCTTCCAACAGTGGCATTTTGATTAAATAATAAGTTGTGGTTAATGTTTTAGTTAATAAGGTGTGGTGTAGGCTCATTAAAAAACAAAGTGAGCAATTGAACTATTTATTAGCCTGGGTATTTACTGTATTTTTCGTCTTTTCATCACAGATCAGTAACTGAACATCACTTATAAATATGGGAGACTGGGGATTCCTGTCAAGCTTACTGGACAAGGTCCAGTCACACAGCACAGTCATCGGGAAGATCTGGATGAGCGTCCTCTTCCTGTTCAGGATCATGGTTTTGGGTGCAGGTGCTGAGAGCGTCTGGGGCGACGAGCAGTCGGGTTTCATCTGTAACACACAGCAACCTGGTTGTGAGAACGTCTGCTACGACTGGACCTTCCCCATCTCGCACATTCGCTTCTGGGTCCTCCAGATCATCTTCGTCTCCACACCGACGCTGGTCTACCTGGGCCACGCCATGCACGTCATCCACAAGGAGAATAAGCTGAGGGGGCTGCTGTCGAGCCCTGGTGGACGCCAGCTGCTTAAAAGGCCCAAATACACAGATGAGAACGGAAAGGTGAAGATCAAGGGGAACCTGCTGGGAAGCTACCTGACTCAGCTCGTGGTTAAGATCATCATTGAAGCCGCCTTCATAGTGGGCCAGTACTACCTGTATGGATTCGTCATGGTCCCCATGTTCCCCTGCTCTAGGAAGCCCTGTCCCTTCACTGTGGAGTGCTACATGTCCCGCCCCACAGAGAAGACCATCTTTATTATCTTTATGCTGGTAGTGGCCTGCGTCTCTCTGTTGCTGAATTTCATTGAGATGTTCTACCTGCTTTGCACCCGGGTCAGATGTGGGTCCAGGAATCGCAGTCACAAGATTACCTCGGCAGAGAACCCTGCCGGCCTGTCAGCTCCCAGCTGGCCGACTGCAGAGGACGCACTCAAGCAGAACAAGCTGAACATGGAGCTCGAGAGCAGTCACAGTATTGGAGGAAGCCTGGACGGGGCCAAAGAGGAGAAACGACTACTGAGTGGTCATTAAAAAAAAACCACAGATGTCACCATTAATGTATTAATGTTTTGTCTTGTTTCAGATTATCCCCCCAGTGCTTTCTGGCTCAAATACATCTAAGAGACTGATTTCTTACATCATGACACAATATAAAAGAAAAGCTTCGTCACTGTCTAATAATGTGGTATTATGTGCTGGGAAGAGTCTGCGTAAATTAACAATATTAAAGGGCCACATTGTTGGAAATTTACATTTATTTTGTATTTTTCAAATGGAAATCTAATAATGGAAAATGTGCAATATTGATAATGTATTTATCTGAGTGAGCAGAAGTTTGTCTATGCTCGGTTATTACATGAGTCCTTTAAGTTATTCCCATGTTCATTATCTAGGACTTGAAATAATTTCCTTATTGAATGATGATGATGATGATGATGATGATGATGATGATGATGATGATGACGATGATGGTGATGATTGTGGTGAAGAGTCTGTTTCTACTGATGAAGTAGAAAAACATTTTTTGTATGCTGTATTGTTTTTAATAAATTAATAAATAAAAAGTTGGATAAAAAAAAGTTTTTTCATCAATCTATTCATTTTAGATGACAGGTTTACACTTTTCACTTCCCAGTCCAACAACTTACTTTTACAGAGTATGAGTCACACTTTTAATACTGTAGGGCTGCAACAGATGATTGTTATTGATTAGTCTACTGATTATCTTCTAGTTTAAAGGATTAATTGTTTGCTCTATACAAATGACAGCCAACTGTGGATGTCAGTCACAGTTACCCAAAGGTGACAACAGTCAATCAAAAATCCAAAGATATTGAGTTTACTATGATAAAAGAGAAAAACAGTAAACATCCACATTTGAGAAGCTGAAACCAGGGATGTTGCTTCCCATTTTAGCTTATAAAATACTTAAATAATTAGCTAATAATCAAAATTGTTGCTGATTCATTTTCTGGTCATAATCTAATCAACTGATTGATTAATCAATGCGTCAGTCACGTCAGAATAGGGAGTGGTTGGTAGAGTGTCAGATATTAGCCACCACCTCTGACTCATGGATAATTTAAATGATTTCATATAAGGCTTAGGACATTAACATCAGATAGAAAATTGAAAGGTGAAACTTAAACAAACTGTGAACTGTGCCTCGGTGTGTTTAGACATTGTGTAAATCACATTGTATGAAGAAAAAAAAACCTTTTCGTTGACACAGTCTCAACAAAGAATGAACGTGACTGCTCAGTCTTCACGTAGAATTCATTGCAGGGTTATTGTAGTAGGTTGGATTAGTCTGTATTGGTGTGCAGACTGTGTCCATACCTTTAGCCTCTGTCTCTTTGCTCATTTTATTTATTTACTGGCTTTGTAGATATGTAACTAGCAAATCTATTTGAATGTAAAATGTAAAAGCAGTCAAGGGCTGCTTTAGTGAATACTTCTCATTTATAGCCTACATATGATGAAAAATCATACAGTGATGATAATAATGAACAGTTACATAAACCAGCTTTGGATTTTGCTTTATAGCACTGCCAATCATTAACCTGCACAATCTTTTCAGTGCTCAGCCCAAAATTCTCCACTTGAGATTTATCATTTTCAGATGTCATGACAACGTGACAGCTCACGCCGTTGCGCAAATTCATCAAATCTAAAGTTCAAGGTACCATAGACGGGTTTAGTTTGGTGCACTGGGCTCTCTGTCATTCAACACCACAGGTGGTGACTGCTCTGCTTGTCTAGAAGAAGAACTTTTTAAATTCAAAGGTAAGATTTTGAAATTGAAATATAGAATGTAATGATTTCAAACTTAAATTTAATGCTATTATTTTTGGGTTAAGATACCACATCATCTTGTTATTTCAGCCACATATGTATATTAAGATGGATATAGGCATTTATTATTATGAATATATTTTCTTGCCTTACTACTTGACCATTCAGACTGAAGCACTGTCCTTAATCCATCAGGATAAAAATCCGTATTATCCATGTATTGTCAACATGTTCTATGATTAGATGATGTGCAATGATGTGCGGTTAGAATACACTGTGAACACACTAAAGTGCTCTTCCTTTTATGAAAAGCATTATATTTTTAGATGTAGCTGTTCATACAAACATCTGCTGAATATAAATTCCTCTCCTATCTAACATCCAAACATACAGCACATAGTGAGATACCTTGAGATAAGTCTTTGTTATGCAATATGCTTTTACAGCTTCTTCTTTACGTTCTGGACAACCTATAGATTAGAGATTTTACAGCATGTGATTGTGTCTCTAAAACAAGGTGTTCTGCTGCTGTTGATGATGATGGTTTGCCTTTCACGTTAATCAGTTATCATCCATTACATCACGTAGTGCCATTTATTAAAAAATAATGGAACGCTTTAATCTATACTTTTGTGACAGGCTATATGTAGTTACAGAGTGGTCACTTAAAAGAGAATAAATAATTAATGATTAATTAGAGAAAAAATAAGATTCATTACATTTTCATTAAGTTTTCCTTTCTCACATAGATTTGACAACTACTGCAAATAACAATTGGGTAACTGATGTTCTGTTGGTTTTTTCCAATAGATCTCTTGTTATATGAATAGTTGGATATATGATACAGTTGGATATAGTTGGTTACATGAATGAGATTGTTTTAAGTAGTGGGGTCTGCAACTATTAGTAATTAATCACTTACATATAATGGCTAAATGAGAAACAGAAAAATTTTATTTTCTCAATAGAACTCTTCTCGTCTCTTCCTTTCCATATGACTGGTGTCTCAAGTATTCAGAGGACTGGACTATCGGATCACTCTGCATGGTTTTCATGAAACCACGCATTTATTAATCAGTATTAATCATTATTATCAGTAATCATTATTAATCAGTTGACATATTTACTTTTCAGAGACAATGGGAGAGTGGGGTTTTCTGTCTTCTCTGCTGGACAAGGTCCAGTCCCACTCCACCGTCATCGGGAAGGTCTGGCTCAGCGTACTTTTTATATTCAGGATCATGATCCTCGGAGCTGGAGCAGAGAAGGTGTGCTTCTACTTGTTTTGTTCATAGTAGCTTTATACATAAGTGGTGCATCACTGAATTACCTCTGCAAGCCCAGGACGTTTAAATGAAATAACACCCTCTGGTGACCATAATGGAGATCCACAGTTCCTGAGGAACAATAGCTGTGAAACCCAGCCAGTGTTCAGATAGTGCTGCATTCAACTTTAAAACAAATAATCAGGTTTTGCATTATTAAGAATCTTATTATTAAAGATCTTTATCTTCTTTATCTTTAAACGAGGGTTGTTTGAAGTTTTCCATCAGTCTGCGTACTTTATAAAGAGTCACTGGGGCCGGAGACAATTCTGGTCTGATTTTCTAAATTTTGCCTGTTGAAAACAAAAACAACATATACTTTTACCTATTTAAAAATCCTTTTTAACTTTAAACATTATTAAATGTTTGTGCAACCACAACATTTTATGTCTAGAATGTCATTTTGTAGCCTGGTTGTTTAATACTTAGCCACTAATTGCACACAGCAGTTCTTCAGTGCGCCTCAGTGGATGCTAGCAGTAGATTCTGGAAGATTTGTGCTAAATTAAACACTCCTTTATGAAAGAAACTTAACTCTCAGTCCATCTGTTGACCATATGCAAGTAATAATAATATGTTTTCATATGAACATTGCAGGTTTGGGGTGATGAACAATCCAATATGATTTGTAATACCAAACAGCCTGGCTGTAAGAACGTCTGCTACGACCTCGCCTTCCCAATCTCACACATTCGATTCTGGGTCCTCCAGATTATCTTTGTCTCCACACCAACGCTGGTCTACCTCGGTCATGTGCTCCACGTCATCCACAAAGAGAATAAGATGAGGCAATACATGCAAACTCACTCTGGCAGTGAAATCGTCAAGCTTCCCAAGTACTCTGACGATAAAGGCCATGTCAAGATTAAAGGCAACCTGCTCGGAACCTACATGACCTCCATATTATTTAGAATCATTCTGGAGGTAGCGTTCATTGTGGGGCAGTATTATCTGTATGGGTTTGTCATGGACCCAAGAATCGTCTGCTCCCGAGCTCCATGTCCTTTCACTGTAGAGTGCTACATGTCTCGACCCACTGAGAAGACCATCTTCATCATCTTCATGCTTGTAATGTCCTGTGTCTCTCTTCTGTTCAACGTAGCAGAGATCTTCTACCTGGCCTGTTGTCGCTCATCCAGAAAAAGGTCTAAAACTGTTCCAGCTGCTGCTATTGCCATTCACCCACATTTCAATGGTGAAGGTCTGATTAAAAAAGAGTAGCTTAGCCTCCATAATGCCAGTCACAGCACAGCGTGAGGAATTCCATTTAGATCCAGTGTGCAAAATTGTTGCATAGTTAACAAGCAACAGGAGGGTAAATAAAACCTGGGCCTACATTTGCAATAGTTATTTATTTATTTATATGACGCTTAAAAATTGCAGAAATCAAAATTTGGAGCCATACTGTATATGTTGACTATTTGTGAATGGGAGTAATCAAATATCTAAACATGCACAAGAAGAATAAAATATATTGAAGTCTCAATGAAGCCAACTTTTAAAATTTGCTGGGTTTTTGTGGTTTTATTTTTATTTCTTTTTTTTGTGAGGCACTTTTGTATACTGCAGCCCCTAAGTGACAATTGGTAATTGTGACCTTTAACATTTACTGTAGTCACTCTGCTGTGGCCTGTGAGTACATGGGCTGAATGTCGGAGGGACCTGTCCATACAACTTTACTTACAGCAGATACCTTTGTCTATCATTGTACCAATTCGTATTAGGCAAAAGCCACTGTGTAGCTTTACAGGCGTGTTTGTTCTAAAGAAATATTTAAGGGCTCTTAGTGCTACTTTTCTTTTTGAATGTATTTTTTTCAGTTTTACCAAAATGGTTAAATGTTCAAGGATGACTTTCAGAACTGTAAATATTTTAATTAGAAATCATTTGTTTTTCATGTTTGGTTTTTTAATATGACTGTTTTGATTGATGAATTCCTTAAGGAAACACATAACTTATTAAAACATGTTTGGAGTTTAGTGCATCTCTGTTTGTGTTTCATTGTTTCTTTCATTATACCCATACATAATTCATAATCTATGTTGTTAATTTATATTGAAATTACATTTGACGTCCAATAAATCACTGGTTTAGATACAGAAAAATAAATATCTTTTAAAACTTTTTTTTTCAAAAAAATTCCATTTGTGCTCAACACAAAACATATTAAATAAATAAAACAATAAAATAAAATAAAAAATAATAATAATATTCAGCACAACTACTTAAAATAATTTTTACCGTAACTCATTATTTTGGTTTTGCAGTTGGCTACTAAACTAAGGACTCAGATATTTGAATGATGAATTGATAACAAACTAGAAGTGAAAATTATATTTACATTCATCAGTTGGCAAGAGACACCACTCATGTTAGATTAACATGTCTGCATAAGCAAGTAACTTTACAAAGACATGTGTTAGGGAATTTTTACCTTGTTGTAGGTAGCATCAAACCTTCCTCAGAAAGGTTAATCCCAATGTAACTTCAAAGTTGTTTCCCTTATTTAGCTACCGACCGGAGGCCAACTTCAGCGTAGTGGCTTAGCGGACAGGGAGCTTTACATTACATTACAACATTATTTTTTCAGCACCAAATTATGATGCATAGGAACAACTATAAGGGTAAATGAAGCTAAAGTCGAAGGCGATGAAGTCACTATTGAGAAAAAGAGCTCAATCTTCTGAAAGTGACCACAAGATGGCACCGTCAACACACACATTGAAACTGATTGCGTCCCTCCCACCGCCCACACGGCGACGAACACCAGTTTCCTTTTCCTCACAATAACAACAGCTGGCAGCAGCTAAAGATGGCCACCGCGACGGTAGCGGGGCTTGATGCCCACAGGATGGAGGAAAAGAAGTTCGAATATTTCTCCTCCATCAACTCCATGGCAAAGAAAATAATGCAGGAGAGGGAGAAAATCAAAGAGAAGCACGGCTCGTCCTGGGAGAAAATGACGCCGCAGGAGCAGGACAGCGCTATCGACAACTGGATGATGGATCCCCATATTCGAGCCCGATACGCTATGCATAGAGTTGACCGTGACGAAGTGGTCTGTTATCCAAAACTGCTCATTCAGACTGGTCAGAAGATAGTTCATTTCGGAGAGGAGGTATTTAAACCACATTTGAGTTTATATTTTATATGTTTGTGGGTATGTTTAAAGGTCTGGATAGCCCTTTTCGTCATTGTTGCTAACTAGCCACGTAGCCTTTAAAATACGTAGGTAAACGTCATAGTGACTACATGAGCCTAAGTACAGGTTAATTATAGATAGATAGATAGATGTAATAGTAAAATGATCAGTTCTGTAGGATAGCTTTACAGTAGGCTATTATTTGTAGACAAGGCCATAATAATTTGATGACTACAAGCGTCTCACAGGAATTCTGCTGCTTTTATTTTGTAAAATATTAGCAAAACATATGTAAATGTTGACCTGAACATGAACATTTGTATTATTGTATTATGATTTTACTGCCTTCTCTTTTCACATTGATGAGCCAAAACATTATGACCACCCCTACCCTGCCTTTTATGCTGTTTAGTGCCACCAAAACATTTCTGGCCCATCAACATATGGACCCTTCAAGAACTCTGCTAGGTGACCTGTTGTATCTGGCTCTGAGAGGTTAAGACAAGATCCTTTTAAGTCCTGTATATTGCAGATGGAGCCCCTGGCAAATCAGACTTTTCACAGCTCATCCCCAAACACCCCAGGACCAGTTCTTGGTTTGTCCCTCTTTGGACCAGTGTCAGTAGGTAATCACTACTGCTGGATAGAAGCACCCCACAAACCTTGCAGTTCGGAGATGCTTCAACCCAGTTGTCTGGCCATGACTATCTGGCCCTTGTCAAAGTCACTCAGGTCTTTACACCTGCCCTTTTCTCCAGCATCCAACACTCCAGCAACCAACTGTGTTCACTTACCGTCCAATATGTCCCAGACCTTTACATGCACCATTGTTACAAGATTAATAAGTGTTGTTCGTTTCATCTTTCAGTCATAATGTTTTGGCTTATTGGTGTATAATTATTTTATTTTCCTTGTTGTAAAGAGTCACTAAGCTTTTACAGTCAAAATAACATAACTTGTTTATTTTCTAAAAAGAGTATAAGTTCCATTATACCATTCATTGAGCCCCTGAGTACACTGTGTGTAAATTGAAACTGTAACTTCAGCTTATGTGTCTCTTTTTAGGATATTACCTGGCAAGATGAGCATTCGGCCCCCTTCTCATGGGAAACCAAGGTAAAAATAATCATTCATTCACAAGTTCACAGCTGATTTCGTTTACTTTGTCTATTGTTGACATATCTGGGATTATATAAGCATAGCTGAATCTTTCTTTAAAGTGCGATACTGCTATAAAACTGATTTTCCATGTTTCAGAGTCAGCTGGAGTTCAGCTTGACATCAGGCTCTGCAGACCAGGGGATCTGTGCTTCGCATGCAGACCCAAAGTCTGCAAAGGCTCCTCATGCCAATCAGCATGGAACCAAGGTATGATTAGCCTTTTCTAACAAAAATCTCACTTTGATAAATTTGACCTGATTTTGCTAAATCTGCCATAAAGTAACACATTTGAACGAAACCTATTGATGTACATGTTGCATTTATTTGTGTGGATGTGATAATGTTTTTGTTGAAATTGGGTTTTATGTATGATTATCACAGTGTTTGTCCCATAACAACAGCCTGCTGTATCCATCACTAGTGCTTTGTTGGCTTGTTTGAGTTGTACACACGCCCAATAGGAATTGCTCTTTGAATAACCTTGACCTCAATTAAGTGTGTTATTGTATGATTGTGAAGGTGTCTGTCAGTGAGGGCCGGAGGCCAGAAGAAGAGTCGTCTTTCTGGAAGATCAGTGCAGAGAGGTCCAGGCTGGAGGGGGAGCAAGCTGACTTCCAGTCTCTGACTCCCAGCCAGATCAAATCCCTTGAGAAAGGGGAGAAATCCCTCCCCTCCTACCTCCGACAGGTAAGCACTGCGTTGCTTACTATCTTTTGGTGTTGTCAATTCAAGTAACGGCTGCCAAAAATGTTCATATATTTTGGGCTGCTTTTAAATGTTGAGGAGCGAACATCCCATTTCTGGTCTGTGATAGTTTCTAAGAAACAACAGATTGGAGGCAAGTACCCACCCCAACACTTGTCACTTTTGTTATCACGCTATGTGTCCTGAAATAGAGTCTCGCCTGAAGCTGAGATAAATGGCATCTGTGAAGCCTCCACAAGTGTCAGAGAAGCAGATGGTGAATGCAGCCAATTTGCAGTAAAAAAAAAAGCAACAATGATTTTTTTCTGGATGCCCTACTTTGCTCTTCTTTCTTTTCTTCTTTCCTGCACTTTATTTTTACTTCGATTTTTCTTTTCACTGCACAGCCTCATGAACCACCTTCATTGCTTTCAGTGCCTGTTCAAGAAGCCTAAATATAATGTTAACAACTATACAACCCCGCTTTTGAGCTGTTTTGTAACTTTTAACTTGTGTTATCTTGTGTATAACACAAATAACATCCATAAAAATCTAATATTAATTGTATCAGTGACACTAAAAATGCCATTTTTCTGCAGGAGAGCTCTGTCACCTCAAAGGAGCCTGAGGCAGTAGAGTCCCATCCTCCACCTCCTACCAGGGCCACAAAGCAGAGAGCACCCAAACCTCCTGCTCCCCCGCCCCCTGCCCCCACTGCTGTCAGTGCAACACCGGCGTCCATCTCCATCTCGCCAAACCCTGCCCCGCCTGTCAGCGTGTCCTCGACAGTGGCGGGATGGGAGCGATCTCAGAGCACCTTACCGTCGGTCAGCATCACCGTGGATGAAGTGTTCTCCTCCAACATGATGTCAAAGCCCTCCAACATCCCCGCCAGTGTGGAGAGAGAGAGAGAGGAGGAAGTTTCCCCCAACAGCCCCACCTTTTCCCAGGTGAGCTCTGAAACAGATAGACAGAGGTTTCAGAATGACACAAGCACAGTTTCTAAGTATTACTTTTGCTTTGGATATTGTGGATTGGATATTATAGGAAGTTCAAATCACATTCCACATATCTACAGGGAAAGTGAAAGGCTAATACCTGCCGTGATGTCACTGATTTGGATGTGGCCAGAAATGCAGCGTACACAGTGTCATGGGTTCTTCACTGAGTCCAAGCTTCTGAAGTTCACTTATTACAACTGTGGTTCAGTTCACTCGGTCTGGATGAAAGAAAAAAATTACATTGTTGCCTTTTGGTCCAATTTTTGTTCACACTGAATTTGAAATTAACGAGGAGCTGTAAATAATAGGCTCTGTGGACTGACAGGTAACTCATTCAATGGGATGTTTTGGTGACTGGCGTCTTGTATCATCATCATCGCTACATGGAAATGAAACTCCAGAGACTTGACAGCGAGTCGTGCAGCACTTAACTGTGTCTTGTATTGCAATATTACTGGTAACGGTTATTATGTGGCTGCTCTTTTTAGCTCAGTTCCTTTTGAGTAACTGCGGAGTAGGACACAAGCATAATACACCACTGGTTTAATTATGTGCTACAGCCATATGTTGCCATTGTTACCAAATGATCTTGCGCAATTATATGGGCGACTAAAACCGATTCTTTGACATTTCTTCACAATCAGAAATCGGGTTTGATTGTAGTTTAGATTTTGAATTCCTGCTTAAATCCAATACCACACAGTCCTGTGGTTGGCTTGTTCTGCTTTCACACCCAAAACAAACCGCACCACATTCCAATTGGAACCGAACCAAACCAACCTTTTCACCCTCTGTCTAGTTGTTTAGTCTGCAGCAGAGTTTGATTCACAGCTTTCACACGGGCCCAAACAAACTGAAGCAAATGGGAAAACATATCAGAATTTATTTGCAAAAAACAGGCTTGGTGTAAAACGAGACAAGTTAAACTTGATTAAAAGCCTTTGTACAGGGAAACGAAATGGGACACACTTAGATAGATCCCATCATGCAATGAACTCACTGAAGAGAATCCAATAAAACAAGTAAAATGAGTCATCGAATTACTTAAGCAAAAATTTGAGAAGCAGCTGTGTCTATTAGTCAGTCATTGTACACTTCACAATGTCTTCAGCCTCCCACGTCTCACCCACACTGTCCGCTTGTTCCTTCTCCTCAGTTCAACACAAGCAGCAGCATCCTGAAGACTGGATTCGACTTCCTAGACAACTGGTAAACCACAGCTGAGACCAGTCACCGCTCTGAATGATTCATCGTCATCATCACTCTAAAGAAGGACCACACTGCCATGACTACAGACATCCACATCTAGATTTAAAGAAACAACAGTCTTTAGAATGACCACATTATGTTCTTGTAATTATCTCCAGTGGCTTGTTAAGACATTATCTCACCACCTGTGTGCTGGTGTATTTTCCCCCCATTAGAAGAGCCCCCTCTCCTCACTGACAAGGGTTGAATCTTCTTAAATGTCAAACACCCCTCTGCCCACTAAATGTAGAGTAAGCAGGGAATGAACCTCACAGAATGTGCACGCTGTTCCTCGCTGTGCATTCACACTGCAATCAACTTGGTTGAAGGGTCCCACAGTTTCACAGATTGGGGAACCATGATCAATGAACTATGATCCCAGTCCCACTTAGCACCTCATGCTCGTTGGGTACGTCCGATAGCTATCAAATAGCAAAAAAAAAAGAAGTGTAAATGCAACCAAAAGAGACTGACTTAGTTGTTAGGTAGCTAGCTAAACTGTTATTGTCGTAACCAAAGGTGCAGATCATTTTTGGAGGTTCATTAAACCACCTTTTGTGCTGACCCTCATTTGCATGAAGCCAGGAAAAACCAAGACAGATGCCATCAGGCACATTTTGATATGACACATTTTAAGTGACAAGTGCAAATGGGGCTGATGCTCCTGACTTACTTTTTCCTGCTTAATGGTACAATGTTTATCCAGTTAGCCACAATAATAAAGTGAACTAAAAAAAAAGCAGGAAACCCTATATAACATTACTTAAACACCTTAAACCTTAAACAGTGAAGGCTGCAACTGTTGCCTAAGGATAGTTGTGTCATCTTTGTTACACAGCAGTCTTTCAAATAAAAGTTTTCTCAAGAAATGGGAATCCCTTTTACAATTGCTATTAATAGCTATGGTACATGAAAACATATTCTTAGCAGTCGGGGGACTAAAACAGTGGAAATCCAATGGCTTTTATTGGGTAACTCCAGCAAACAGTCAAGCTGTTGCACATTTCTTTCATATGTACAGTACATTAACCAACTGTACACATTGGCCACATATCACTTGTAACTGTGGTAACCTGTTCATCATGTTAATTGCCGTGTGAATGCACAGTAATGGTGTGACTTAGCTGCCTTCACTTGGAACTTTTAGACGCCACTCTAGCGAGCAAGAACAATTTTCTACCGCAAGCATGTAAAATTTTCATCTGCCAACACACACACACTAAAACCCTCAGTCCATTTTTAAGTTTTTGTTCTTTGTTATGAAGACTTTTGCTCTCTGATGTGCTTTTATTTATACCTATATATTCCTATAGATCTAAGAGTTTTAGAGTTAAAGTAGTGCTCAGTGCTGCAGTCCTGGCCCTCACAGTGCAATTACTACAGAGAATGTTCCTACTGGTTATGGAATTCCTGCATTATTATCATGGAGGCTGTAAAGATGTTGATTGGATGGAGAAAAATTTTACCATTACATCACTTTACAGGAATACAGCGGAATTGATTTCCAGCTTTAACACAGTCATTGAATTAGATGGTGGTTTTCATCCTAACTGAAGTGGAAACCAGACTGTTCTTGTCTTTGGTATTACGAAAATCAAACCAGGAGGGAAGAATAGCCATGGAAGTGCACAAACTTAGTCATGGAAAAACTCATGGGCTGTATGTCCGGGCTGCCATGGTAACCTGTTACAGATGTCCTGTCCTGTATGGATTTAGCTGCCTGACAAACTTCCTTACCACCTCACCCCTCTCAACTTTCACCCGACCTCAAACTAGTGTTGAGCAAACCCTAGTGTGCATTGATAATGAAAATAAGACGCACTCAAATGTTGTGGTTTAGGTAAATGGGCAGGCATGTAGTGATTTATAACACTTGTGTCACAGAGTTTACATGACTAGAGTACTATTTTACTGAATTTTATATTTATCCGCTGATTGTATCTTCTGCTATACATGTATATTGCACTCATGCATTTTGAGGTCACAGATTCGAAAGAAGTAAATAAATGGAAGTCAAACCCGTTTCTCACTTTCGTCTGTTCTTTTAAATGTGTTGGACACAAGCCCATTCCTTTGAAATAACGATTGGCGGTTTCCAGCTAATTTCGGCAGAATTTCTCAAGGAAGGGGAACAGAAGTGGTTACAACAGAGGTTTTTGTTATGGCTGCAAATACAAGATCAGTTATTAGCGGGTTTGATTTCATAAGAACAGGAAAAACTAATTGAAAGAAAGCGAAAGTTGGACGGTTAACCCAAAGTCTTTGCTTCAGGGTGGTCAAGTCCTTTTTTTTTTTTTTTTTCATTCATGTTTGCCTGCTTGTTTGCATTCTTGTCGCCCTCCCTCTCAGCTCCATGACATCAATTCCTCCAGCTGTAATTTCTACCAGATCCAAAATGCCATTTAGGGAAGGAGGAGGGAAGGACGTCCGGTGCTGAGGGGAAACTTTGTGCTGTTCGGTTTAAACAACACATTGGCCCAGTTCAGAGTCATCAGACCTCGTTCCACTGTCTCCCTCGGGTGCCAAGCAGCCGTTCAGCAGTATTTATTTAAGGAAGCAAGAGCATTACTGTGTGAGACAGAATCTGACATAGATAATGTATGTACATAGTCATTCATTTAATGTAAAATTACAAGTTAAGGTATAAAGATGATGGCAATTTCCTCCCTAGCAGACAGTAAAAAAAACAATTGTATGTGGACAAATGACCTTAGACTCGAGGGTTGTACAACAGCTGGTCTCCAGCAGCAACACAGAGTTAACTGAAGTGTGTGTCTGGGTACCGTCTACGTTGTGTGTCTCCACCTGGTGAATGAATCAGAAACACCAGAGACGGACTGGAGACGGATCCCACTTTACTGATTCTCTACATACAAATCTGACCTGAGTAAAGTTTGACTAGCAGCACTGCTGACACTAAATGATTAGGTAAGTAAAGTGTAAAAAAAAAAAAAAAATCAAAATGCACATATCTTTTAAGTTAATTTATTATTAATTAAATTGGAAAATTTGTGGGAGGAAACCCATGCAAATGCGGGGAGAAGTTGTGGTCTCCACACACACAGAAGGCAGCTGGTCAGTAGATTGAAAATCACAGCCTTCTTGCAACACTGCTAACCACTGAGCCACCCTGCTGCCCTGCATATATGTCTGTGAAGATTCTTAGTCATCCAAGAAGTGTTGAAGTCAATCGGACAAGCGCTTGTCAAGAAAATCAAAGGGTGGACATTTATTCATTCATTCATTCATTTCATGAGTACTCCCCAAACAAGACCTGTAAACAAGCTTTGATGTGTAGTTGCCCTTAAAGTTGCACTACGGTTCAGTGATTTACAGTGTGGATATATAGAACTAAATATTAATCATTTGAAAACTGGTCAGAATCAGGACCTAAATAGCTTATATGTACATATTTTATATACATATATATCAGTGTTCGGCTTTCAAGGTACTGTATGTTTGTGTTCATCATCCCTCATGCTGAACTGAGGCACCTCTGTCCAGTGCAGCCGCCTCCCTGCAGCACCACCCAACACTTCCAGACCCTGAATAGCTCCTTTGTGTTCCCTCCCAGCTATTTTATTTTTCATTTTTTTTCAACAAATGTTTGTGTGAATGAAAAGCATTGCATGGTATTATTGAACTTACAACGGGACAGAAGCAGGACTGTTATTGTGTTAACAGTGTGTTAGCTTCTGTCCAGCAGGCTAATAATAAAGCAGCCTGCTCCACAGACATGACACTCTATTAAAGTGAAAATAAAAACCATACGTCCTGTTTACAAAGCAAAAAAGAACCAACACTCAGTTAGTTGTGTTCCACACTGACATTTTCTCCTAGTCCTGAAGAATTGTGCAAGTCTGACGCGTTGAGTCACTCAGATTCCTTTGTACTGATGAGATTCTCCATGATAAGTGAGCAACGTGGGAAATATCTGCAGTTCAGCCCTAGTATATGTTTGACTATGCAAGTGCAGACACTTCAGTTCACTTCAGTTCACTTCAGTTCAATTTCTTACATTGTAATCTTGTGGATAACAATACTAAACAGTTACGGCTGTAAACCTGAGAGGGTACTTTTAAATATAATGCGCTTGCACATTTGACGAATCAATGACTCAGTGACTAAATTTGTTTTTAGAATGCGAGAAAATGGTGAAACATTCCCACTGCACTTTCCTAAAGCCCAAGATGACCTCTTCAAATTGCTTTTATTGTTCTGTAAATAGTCCAAAAATCAAAAGATAATAAATTTCATATCAAATGAGACAAAGAAGGCTGGAACTGATCATTTTTGGTGTGAACTGATTTTTATAATTTCCTGTGGATCATCTGATTAATCGATTGACTATTGCTTTAATTGATTGTTTTCAATGTAATTTCCTGGCATGAGAATCAACAAGGTCAAACATAAGAAGAACATCTTTTGTTCAAGAGTCACAAATTTGTTTTCCAGACCATTGTTGTCTGTAGTCTGGAAAAGGTTTGAAGGTTCGGAGTCGGTCATGTCCTGGAGCAGCTGTGTATGTGCAGCCGTCCTGCACACTCAAACACATCTGTCCTTCTTTGCTAAAAGCAGTCCCAGTCGCTGCCGGAGCTCCTCCCAGTCTCCAGATCCCTGAGCCCTGCCTCAGTCGCTTCCCCCTGGAAACTGCTGAATTCTTGTGGCATTTTAACTGGCATACCTCCTGCTACAGCCACACACACACACACACACACACACACACACACACACACACACACTCATGCATGCACAGGCTTTTACATAAGGTCTTTCTCTTTTCTTTTTATGTCATCATTTCCCTGGAACAGACTCATGAAGTCCTATTTCTCTTACCATTGATTTATTTAATTACACTAGAAAAGTTTGGCAAGCACACCTGATATTTGGCCAAATTAATACACCGGCTGTGCATGTGTGTGTGTGTGTGTGTGTGTGTGCAACTGAATTTATGACTGCAGTATGCATACAGGGCTGCACTGTAGTGAGCTGAAGTCACCTCTTAAGCCAGAGATAAAACAGGCAAAGACATAAAGAATGAAGCTTCATTCTGAACCTCTGCAATAGTAGTGCGACAAAACTTTACATTTAAAGTGCAACCATGAAAATAAAACGTCCCTCTTTTAAAAGACGAAAAGCCAGATTCATAAGCACTAAAACACACTCTTTATTTTGTTGCTACAACCTCACTTGGTCTGGTATGACCAGTAGCTTAAAGCGGCTAAAGTTAGCAAACTTATAACAGATACTGCTCTGTAATTGGCAGGACTTAGTTTACTTTTACATTTTGACCTCTCTGTACCTCTTCTACCATTACACCATGTTTTAGCATTTAATATTTTGTTGTCATTTGTGGCCACAGTGGCTGCTTTTTAGCAAACGTTATTAATCCAACACGGACCAGAAGTCCTAAAAGTGCCATAGATCAAATCATATCAGCTACTATGCTTGCAAGTCAACAGATGTATATTTCTATGACAAGTGAGCAAATCCTATCTGCTGATGAAGACCGTTAAATACAGCTGAAAGCTCTGAAAACCAGTAAGTAGATCTTGAGTTCTGATCGTTTTGTGAAACTATACTGTAAACCGATTCAGGTAATGAAGACAATGTGCTTTGCTGATGTTGTTGACTAAGTGCGAAAAACCTTGTATCTCCAGATTATAGATGTTAAAACAAGGCTGTTTTTCTTGGTTCTTGAACAGCTGACAGTCTGGAGGTAGATGGTTTCCACAGGACAGAGACCTGTAACGTTGGCCCCCTGTGTAAATGTGCAGTGTTCACACAAAGAGTGGAAACGGGAGGTGGGAGCAGAAACAAAGAGCTTTCCTGTTGTTTGGCAAGAAAAGAGAGGCGAAGACGGAGACAGCAGGCACACAGCAGGGATGTCATTTTGATTTTTTGCTGTTTTGTACCTGCTGCTTTTTTTAAGGGGAGTGTGCACACCAGCTCCCATTCACATTTTCTAATGGGAGATTCCTGCTGCTTTCCTGCTTGCCTGTGTTCTGGATCACATCTCTGAGGGAAGCACAAGGGTCAGGAGGGGAAGAAAAGTGGAGAGAGAGCGAGAGAGAGAGAAACAGACTGTGGAGAGAGAGAGAGAGAGAGAGAGTGACTCAGAAGTGCAGAGGGAGTTTTTGCTGCTGAGGGAAAAGCAGAGTTATTAGGAAGCAGAAAATGGGACCGGCTGCCACCTCGCTCGCTCTCCTGTGTTTATGTTCTCTGGGTGCGAGTGTTCCTACGGGGACGTCCGACGCTGCACCAACACAGGTCAGGACTGTATGTGTACAGCATGTGTTCTTTCTCTTTTCTACAACTAAACCATGGAGTCAACTGACTTTAAACTACATTTCTTTGTATTGAGAATGTTGCTGTTACCTTTGCATTTTATTGATCTTGATCCATTGTGCCTGTTTGTTTGGGTGAGACATTGACCCCATTAGCAGTGCTCTCATGGTTTACACCATGACTGTGTGTAGGAGGGCCTCAGACCTAGATAAATCAAACACAAAATATTAAACATTAAGAATAATTTTGCTAAAATTCAGACAAAAAGTGGTGAAATCTCAGGAAAATACAGTATCCCCGCGTATGGCGTCGGCTTATTCATTGTAAGTCATGATGACACAGACCAGACATGTTAAGGATGACAATGGTGCAACAGCAGTGGTAAGACTAGTGTTAATGATGACACACCCAGAAGAGCAGGTTTTTCCTCTACAAAGACTTAATGTACTGTATGTCTGACCAGTGTCTGAAACAGCGCTCTCATGAGCTACTGTGGACCTGATCTCAGTGATTCTGTTTAGAACAACCTCCCTGTGGAGGTTAGACTGGCGAGCTCCTTCTGTGGTTTATATCCCTCTTAAAGACACATTTTTATAGGTGTGCCTGCCCAGAGTTTGGGTTCAGCTTTCTAAAACCTATTATCAAAGAAAGTGATTCTCCTGATTCCTGATTTTATCGATTATTTCAATGATTTTCTATTTTATTTCATTAGTAGCACTGCTACTATGATTTTTTTTCTCCCCAATGTTGAATAATCTTTGCACTGTTTTCTATTGTTCAGCCTCAATTTTTTATCTTGTCTTATAAAGCATATGTACGTGTGTCTTGAAAGGTGCTTTATAAATAAAGCTCATTCCGATCATTATTATTATTACATGATTATTATGGTGTTGATGACACGGATCAAAATATTGGCTGCAAATGCCTTGTTCTGACACATGAATTAAACTGCACTGAGGGGTAAAAGTACATTAAACTAAAAGCGTATTTCCACTTTTATTGTGTAATTGTGTTTTTTGTCTTCTTCCTTAGAGAGAAAAAGTGAGATGACAGACAAACAAATGTAACAAACCAAACTTCAAGACTGACAGTAGATTACTGATTTAACAAGCATTTCATTACCAAGGCTGTTTGCTGCTGCTGAGATTTGCTCATAATGGAGCTCCTTATTTCGAAATAATCAGAATTAGTCAAACTCCCTCTTGCAGAATAATTATAGCAATCGTTGATAAAAGGGTTTGGCAAAGTGATCAAACGGATAATAATTCTAAAAATTAGTATTTTGGATACAACGGTAATGAGCTTGTTTTGAGCATCTGAGGCTTATTTTTAATGAGTTCTAATGAAGCTTCACAGTGTGATTCAAACAGTGACATCATTGTGATGTGTGTGTGCGTGCGTGTGTGTGTGTGTGTGTGTGTGTGTATGCGTGCGTGTCTTTTAAAGGCTTCTCTGCCAGAGGTGAAGAAAGCAAGAGGGGATGTTCCAGACATTCTTCCAGAGCCTGAACCAGAGCCGACCAGCCCAGTGTCAGACTTTGAAAACTCATACAACTACGTCTGTACGTCATTTTGTACATTTACAAATCATGTTTAAAGCCTTGTTCAGTCAAGCACTTTATGGTTTTTGGTCCTAATATTTGTATCATATATCAACCAACATATAAACATTATAAAAAATGAGCCTTATGTCTGTACTCTAAAATTGCACAGTAATCTTTCTGTGATATGATACATCTGAATTCTCTTACTGTGTTCTATCCCCACAGTATCCAGACTGGCCGGTATGGACCAGGCGATCCACAAGCTGAATGTTGGTCACTACACTCTGGATGTTAAAGTCAGTCAGCTGATGGACCGTCTGTCCAGGATGGATGGTAAGATGCTGCCTTTCCCCTGTAAACCTGCTGACGACATCCTCATCTCTCTTTCCTCATGGACCACTTCTACTTCCACATTAAACACACGTTTCTAAGCTATATTTCTGCTGCACATTTACATCAATCGGTATGATTTTCAAAAGGAAAATTTAAGAATTAAAGTGCCGCCCCCTTGAGCCATAAAGTGATAAAGCAGTTGTGAGATGCATCATGAAACTGAAAGAAAATCCATGAGAGGAGCTCCATTCTAGATCATTATTATAATTTGATCCCTGCTAATATTCCCAGACGATGCTATCAAGCTGAGGCAGGGAGTTTTATTTGTCATTACAGAGGATTCATGAGAACAATTCACTGTGATACCATTCATGTCTCCTTGTCTCTGCTGTTCCCCCATCACTAACATGGCAGCTAAAGTCGGGGAGCTGGAGGACAGCATCCGGGAGGTCTACCAGCACAGCAAGAACAACCGCAAGGAGATTGGAAGACTGGAAGGTAAAACTGGGTTATTTTCCCTCAGATGTCTTTCTTGCGCCTCATGTGAAAAACATAAGACAAAGATCCGCGATTAAAAGGAGATATCAGGCAATCTGTTTTGATTTCCCTCTGTCTTCGGTATTATATTTTTAGACTGAAATGTCCAAGACTGAAAACATGAAAGAATCCCTGAGATTAAAGACATCTGGGATGGTGAGGTTTGGCAGTCAGCATGTGTAGCAAAGCAAGTCTAATTTTGAAACGTGACGTTCATCGATGAAAAGTAAAGAGCGAGCTGTTTTAAAATGTACATGTAAACCATTTGTGAATGTTCCCATCAGGATATTATTCAAGATAAATCCGTGACTTAACTTTTACTAATTTACTCAGTCATTTCTCCACTTTGTATTTGCTTTATGTGAGGTTACAAATGCTCTGTTGCAGACCAGATAAGATTTTTTCAAGGAAATCACTTTAGCTCTGTTTATTGTCTGAGTAAAACCATGTACAGAAAATGACAGGGTGAATGGTGAACAGGGCACATGATGAAACAGGCGAGAGTTGAAGTGTCGAGTACTATGATTGTACTGTAGTATAAGAACCAATCACATGCAGGCAAAATCTGGGTCTCAGGCTCACTTTATGTTCGTATCAAAAAGGTGTGTTGTTATTATGTGACTCATCTCTGATGAATGAAAGTCAACATGAAAGATTATTGGTCTTCTCTATATAATATCTTACATTAGAGAAGACATGATGGCCCATAAGGATTACTGTCTACCTATTCAGACAGTTGTGGATACTAGAGTTTGAAAGACAGTTTCAAGATAAAGTTTCCAGACACAGCTCTGGATAGTATTAGAATTTACTCTGGTATCTGCTACTAAAACTCAAATTTTAAAGCTGCACTAATCAATATTTATAAATGAGCTATTTGACAAAAGATTATGTAATTTTAAAGGCAGCTTGTAGTGATGAATCCAATTAAATATCACTAACTCTGCAGTTCACCTCAGCCCTGCAGTTGTTTTGGTTTTACAGCTGCAGCTTTGCTTTCTGTGTTTGACTCTCACTGCTCTCAGCATCCTGTCTAGCAGCAGCAGGCCGCTAATTAGCAGCTAGCTTGTGAACATAGCAGAGCAATTAGCAGCTAAAGAGGCTGATATTTCCCTGAGGTGTTGGTAGAGGTGAAAACAGAACAATAGAGGGTGAATACTTGACTTGCATTCATCAGCAGAACACAAGCTCAACTCCAAACGCTAATGTAGCTCTGTGTCTTTTTTCTTTTTATCACGAGGAGCCGATAAAGTCAAAAATGTTCCAATTGTAAATGTCTGATGAAGCATCTGCCTTTATTTTTCTGTTTCTTAGGTTGTGAAAAGGGGCGCAGGATGGGATACAAATGTTATCTAGTGTACAACAGCTATGAGGATTACGCTGGAGCGTCCAGAAAGTGTTTGGAGCGCGGCGGCCGCATGGCAATGCCCCGTGACCGCAAGGAGCAGGAGGCACTGGCCGACTACGTCAAGTCTTTCTTCCACCCGGGGAACTGGCCCGTCTGGCTGGGCATTAACGACCTGCGATCTGAGGGCATGTACCTTTTTGAAGATGGGACGCGAGTCTCGTACTTCCAGTGGCGCAAGCACTTCCTGTCCAGCCAGCCGGACGGGGGCAGGCGGGAGAACTGTGTGGCGATGTCGTCAGACGACGGCGACTGGTGGGACCACTACTGTGATCGGACCATGAACTATCTCTGCGAGTTCGATGACAGGGTGGCGCTTTAAAATTAACACTTTCCACGGTAGCTTCACTCTCCCACCACTTTACTACTTTCTTAAGCTTTGACCTCCAGTTGTTTATGATTATAAATAAAAGTCCAGTATATTTTCAAATAACTTATTTCCCTTTAAAAGACACTTTAAACATACCTGGATTGGTTGCTTTCAAAGGTGAAGAAGTCTTTCTTTCTCAATTAGAAACCAACTGTTTTAATATAAATAGCCAGTATAATTTAATTTGAATATACAATTCGTGTAGCATTGTTTAAGTATCAATATATAATATTTCACAGAATTTTAGGTTTTTAAGGTGAAACTTGTGTCTCACATGCGCACAAATGTATGTATTACTATTTAACTTCTGAAAGTACAGAATAACACTTTATCAGATTATGTTACTAATATAAATATTGTATTATTCATGCAGCTGCAGTGATATGAATGTAAGCCAGTCAGGACTCTGCTGTGATTTCATGCACAGAATTCTAAATATTTGTACAAAGTTTCCAAAAAAAAAAAAAAAGGGGAAATCATGAAAAGCTGGAGCCACTTTCTTCAGAATCAGCACAAACGGAACCTCTTGAAGATATAAATGTGTATATTTGGGTTTAAAAGGAACTAGGCGGCACTACTCAGTTACTTCAGATCTTTGATGATGTTTTAACAAAGTCTGGCACAGAGTGTGACTGTGCTGTTGAACCGCTGATTCTCCAACATCTCTGGCAAAAATAGACCAACATTTCCAGAGCTGTAGTCCCGAGTCCTGCAGTATGTAAAACGAGAAAGTTGTCCTGTACATAAAAGTCTGAATGTAAATGTTTTTAATAAATCTTTACTATGTGTTAACATGGTTCACAGCGTAATTTTCTGATTAGAGGAAAAATGTTAAATAGGTAAAAGACAGATTTCCCCATCAGTAAGGCTGAGTTTCGGTCCGATGTCAAAACATCATTGAGAGATATACAGTACATGTTTTTAACAGAACCTTTTTAAATTCAACAAAAGAAGCAGAGAATCTACAATATTAATTGTTGTCTAAATAAAATTAGGAACAATTTCATCAAATAAACAAGATTAAAATCCTGACCAGATATTCAATAATCTTGACCGTCTCAGGCACGTTTGTCAAATTTAAGTTAAATACCCAGCCCTACTCATCCTGAGTCATTTTTAACATCAGTTAACAGTTCATGATTATTTTATTTCAGATATGAAAAGATAAGATCTGTAGCACAGCAGCAATTATATCTTTTTTTCTTTTCTACAGTAAACATTTCACAGTGCAGTAGAAGAAAGTTTTACCTAAAAATGTAACTGTATTAAAAGATGAAATTAGAAACAACTTTTCTTCCCATCATCATCTCTACCCTGACCACATGGGAGAAAATTAATTCAATGAAGTAGTCAATTGTATCACAATGTAGCATGATTTCTGGGTAATGTAGTTAATTGTACCTCAATCTAAAAAATCTAAAATGTTACTTCTTACTGCCACTTGGAGCCGCCAAAGTCCAAAGCAGCTGAACGCAGCTTTAAAGTAAAGTCTTAAGATGCTATACTGGCTAATTTCTTATATTTCCAAAAGCAAATCAGTGTGTTTTTAAAGTTAAATAACATTGATATGATATGAAATTACATTTATATTGAATTACAATGCATTCAAATAGTACTACTCATTACCTCCGCCAAGGATGTTTGTTTGTCAGCAGGATTACACAATAAGTACCGAACCAATTTACACTGAACCTGGTGGAGGGTTGGGACATGGACAGGGAAGACCCATTAATGTTTGATGTGAATCTAATTAAAGGGGGCGGATTCAGGATTTATTTTTTTTTAAATCTCTTTCCTTAACACTGCCAGAAAGACATTTTTTTATCAATTTCTCAGGAAATAATGAAGGATATAAGAGTTAGACAGATACATGTAGGATTGTTTGGACAAGGCAGAGGTATGTCTCTTTCTAGTTTTAAAATGCTGCCATCACAACATTGACACAACAAAGAAGATCAGTTGTCTTTGCCGTACAGTTTTGCGTCGGTCACACCTCTTCACGGCGCCATGAGTGCGAGACGTGACGTCATTAACGTGAGTCAAAGAGCTGCTCTTCCTCTGTTGTGTCAGTGCTGTGTTAAATCAAACCCCAGGCTCTCACAGCTTTTGTTCCACATACTGATGTGTCTATGCGGAGCTGGCAGAGCAGCCTGCAGCGGCCGCGGCCTGCAGGATGTCCTTCACAGTCAGCCTGTCCATGGGGGTTTTAGACGGGTGAGAGAGAAGCACCTTCCCCGCTTCATCCAGCAAAAAGTCACCACCCATCTGAAACAGTAAACGCATTAAAGCCGCATGAATGTAGTTTTTTTATCTTAACATTGAAACAAATTAGTGAAAAATCTACATATTGATTTGCTTAAGTTAAAGTACATATGTATAAAATGCCTTGTTGTAATTTTATCTTTGTAGATTTGAGCCACATTTTTAACTAGCTGGTGATACAGAGAAGTCACAGCAACAAGTCATACTGTGTGTTATCATCATTCACCATTAATCAGTATCAAGTGTCAAAAGTGAGTAAGTGCTGGTCTTACAGAAAACTGTGGGATATACAATTACATATTACATTATTAGATTGTTAATACTGATGCAATAATGTGTAAGCAGCAATTTACTGTTGTAGCTGGTCGGGGTGGAGTTTGTCTTAACTGTTTTATATACAGTGACGTAGTTTAATCCACTGCTTTCCATCCCATTTAAGGAGCCACAAGCTAAATTTGATTACTGAAGGAAGAACATTTGCTTTGTTGAGAAATATTGAATAATCTGTCATCTCTGGGCCCCAAACAATTATTCAAATGAAAACACACGCGAACTTCGGTGAAAACATCTCATAGGGATATGAAACATGACAAAGAGCCTCGACTAGAAACTGTTTTTTTTTTTAGAAGAGCTCATGAGCCAAAAAGGATTGTTAATCTTTAACAATGTGTATTTTATAAGGTTATATGTCTTTATGTAGAATTTTAATCTCAAACAGCTGTCAGATTAATGTAATGAAGTTACAATAAGTAAGAAGTTCAGTATTTCACAGTACAGGTCAGTTACCTTCCATCACTGGTGATCTATTTTCACATGACAGGAGCCTGAAGGTGGTTCCTGCTTTATTAGCTGATCTTGATCTTGTATTAAAATCTAGCATTAGACATAGTTTTCAGTTGTAACTGAGCTTACATGGTGCATACAGCTAAATAAATTTGTGTTTACCAATAATAAAAATAATAAAAAAAAAATCGAATAATGTATACAATGCGCAGACAAGAGGAGGTTTCAGGGTTTCACAGGGAACCAGCTATTGATTTTTGCTCCCTACGCAGGTAAAACCAGCCCTACATTTCACCATATATTTCCTCGATGTCAAACTTGTTTTCCCATCTTGTCCATTCGGTACCTGGTAAATGTCTTCCAGCAGGCGAGGGGGGACGTCGGGGAAGTCTCTCTTGACAGCTCCGTACTCCGAGTACTGCAGCAGGCAGCCGAACTTCATCACCTTGGCGTAGGACGAGCCGAGGCCAAAACTCCTGTAGATCTGTGACAGAGAGGACATCGACCGCGTCAGACAAATGCAGGGTTTTCTGCAAAAACGCATTCTGGCAGGTTTATATAATCAAAGACACACATTCGAGAGAAAAGAAAAACATCCGCTTGGGATTCCGCAATATGAAAAATATCTGCTGGACGATCTTATCAGGTTCTGCGCACACACATCATGATTGATGACCGCTTCTGTGGCATGTGGAAAATCTTCTCCGTCTCCATATTTGGTTGATTGCCCTTGTTTCCATCTCACATCTGCTAACATCTGGTGACTGACTTTTCCGAATAAAAGGTCTTGGAGGCTCAGCTCGCCGGGCTTTTATGACACATCATCAAACAGCTGGTAAACCCTCTGGTTCCCTAAGCTGCGGTCGTATTTTGCGTTTGTGCTGAGGCAGTTTCCATGAATTACAGCTGCCTCTTTACTTTTTACGCACCTGCCCACCGGCATCGAATATAGAAACATAGACAATATAATAGACATTCTTTTTATTTTAATCCATTTTTACAGAAACCAAATCCACGTTTTGTTGGGATTCCCTTAATTTCGCATCTTGTTATTCAAATTGAACGGGTTGATTAGGGTGGAAAAAACACATCCCCACCTTTCTCTGTGGGTCCAGCAGCATGTCAAAGGTACATCCAGTCTGCTCCAACCACAGCTGAGCTCCCTCCAAGCTGCCGAAAGAAACCACCAAGACCCGCAGTGGCCGAGCCTCCGGGACAGCCTGCAGAGAAACAAAATGAAAGAAAATGACATATAACCACTAATTACAAGCCACCCTAAGAATACACAAGGATCTGTTAAGACTTACTTTCCCACATTTTCGTTTAAATGCCAGTAACTTATTTATATAAAAGCAAACGGGCAGTGGCTGAAAGGCAGAGTGAAGACTGTCAGTTTGGAAAAGATGTTGGAAACAGGGCGGGGGGAAAAAAAAGTTTACCACTCAAAATCTATAATTACATTTGAAACAATGGCTCCTAAACAGCAGGTTATATAGTTGTAGCTAGTAAGAATGATCTCATCAGGTTCCTGTCAACTCTTCAATTTTGACAAAGCTGCCTGGATGTTGTTGCTTGCTTTTTCTTATGAGCATTATTATGGCGGCTACGACAACTATACGATAACTTTAAACTTCTCATGCTCATGATTTTGCTCCTGGTTGACATGGTGCTTACTGGTGGTAAAAGTGCATTTTCAACAATATGAATATAAACAGTGTTCTGTTAGAAATGACACATGTATTGACCACTGGGGGCAGCAAACACACCATGAGCTGCCTCTCTGTGAGAAATGCAACAGAAGAGCAACCGGTGTACGTGTCAGTGCAGCCACACACACAGAGAGCTGAGAGGGGTCACTACAAGTTTAGCAATTTATTCAAAAAAAAAATAAAAATTAAATTATTCCTTTCCTTTGATGGGCCAACATCGTTTGTAGTTTCAGTAGGTAACTACATAAAAATGTAAAGTGCAAAAAAAGTAATTTAAGTACTTGAGTCACCATGGACATATGAATGTAGTTGAACTACCATGTTACTGCAAATGTACAAGTTTAGCTACATGTAGTTCCCCTGCAAACCAAACACTGGCTCTTGTGAGGGAATTTTCTCTTGTCCACCATGAATGACTGAGTCAGGGTGAGAGGTCAGTATGAGGCCCTAGGTCGCAGTGCCACAGCTACTGTATTAAATCTTACAGCTGTGCAGCTGTGGTTTGCTGCTGATGCTGCTGGTGCCAGGGCTGATAGCAGCAGACCTTGGATGGTCAGTAACAAGTGGCTGGGTGTTCTGAGATCAGCACCTGGACATGTATAGTCATGTTTCCTTGTTTATGGTCAATGGACCAATAGTGTATTCACACATGCCTCTTCTCCCTCTTTTTTTTAGATATTTGACCAATTATGGAGCGTAAGCTATCCGTAGTAATCTCTCTAAGTGTATAAAGACTATCCTCAGGGGTTTCTGCTTCAGATTTGAGGTGACATCATGCACAGGAGACTGGATTGATGATTCCTCCTTTCACCTTGGGCTCAAGCTTCAATAAACATCCTCAGCGTAAGACATCCTGGACTCCGGCGCTCTTTCTTCACCGAAATATCTATAATCTCCCTATCAGCTCTAGAGAGGAGCTTTTTCACGTTGGCTGAAGGCCACTGTAGTTCTTCTACACGCTTGGAAAGGGAGGGGTGATCAGTTGGTTGCAATCTGCAACCTCACCGCTAGATGCCACTAAATCCTACACACTGGCCCGTTAAACTTCCCTGAGCAGAAAAGAGACGCTAATTAACTGACCTGACTGGCCTCCAGCTCAGCCACGTGGTCTCGTCACGGCAGTCATCCAAAATGTCTGATGAGAACCAGCAGGAGCTTCTGACCCTGACCCAGGTACTCACCCAGAGTCACATTCCTGTAACACACACAACAACAGACACAACAAGGACATCAAGTTTTCACTCGGGAATGTGTATTGTCTTGGTTTTTCATTAACAAATAAAACACATTTCCATCCAAGGCTGGTTGGAAAAAAACACAACGGATGGTGTGAGCTGGCGTTTTTGTTGCCTGCTCCGTATAGACACTCACACCCCTGGTCACGGGCTGATTAAAGTGGTAACCAGGAGTTTGTGAACTCACTTTCCGGTCCGTCCGTCAGTGAATGAAGAATCAGGGCTCAGACTGTCTGCGGTCTTCACTCCTGAGAGTTGCCCATCTGTGGTCTGCAGATCTCTGTCCACTCTCTGCAGGAAGGAGTCCCACTCATTCTGCACACACAAACAGGTAGAGCAAACTGTCTGGACTGCAGCAAACTAACTTTATTTTCTAAATTGATCAATAAATTATTTAGTTTAGTTTATTTGGAAAATAATGAAAAATGACAACAACACAATGACAGAAAATCCTCCAGCCTGAGAAGCTTAAACCAGCAAATATTTGTAATGTTGTGTTGATGAGTCATTTTCTGCACTAGCCTGGGCGAATACGTGGTTTATGCGAGCTATATTAGATGTTTTTTACATCACTAATTCACCACATACTGTCATTTCATCAGCCATTATTAGAAACATGTATTGGTTGTATTATAAAGGATTTATGAATTGTAGCAACTTGTGGACAGTGTGAATCTTAAAATGAGCTATAATACACATTTCATATGCATAATAACTTCTTAATAAGATAATTACTAACGTGTTGCATTATATTCAATTGAAAACAGAATATACTGGTGTGGACTTGGTTGTTTGCCGTACGTAATGTAGAGTTTAATCCGGCCAGAACAGGATGCAGGTTTTATCATGAATAAATCATGATTTTTTTAAGCAAAATCAAATAAATGCAAATTCAAAAAACAATTAAAACAGTTGAAAATGCAAATTCAACACACATACAAACCTCCAGCTGCAGAAGCTCCTCCACCTGCTCTCTCACTGCTGCATGGCTGCACAAATACAAACACAGTGTGATAAAGAGACATCAAGGCTGAGGTAGCATTTCCATTAATTACTAATTATACAGCAACCAACCACAGTGACCACAACCATCTCCCCCACTGCGTGGAGGAGACACTCAACACCCATCAGCAGCAATCATGATGAGGGTTCAACCCACCCATCCCACCCATACTTACTGATAAGACTTCTGCCAAACGGCCTCCGCTTCACTCTTCTTCTTCACTCCAAGGCTGCGCAACAATGACAAAACATCAAACCAACTCAACAATATAACGATATGTACTTAACCCCCCACCCTCGCCCCTCCACACACCACATCAACCAAAACACACCTTTTGTAGAAGTCTGTTCCTGCTGTCATCAGGCCAAATAAAGTGGTGATCTTATATGGGACAAAGTTCTCCAGGGAGGCTGTGTGAAAACAATGGGTCATATTATTGGCCGAGCTGATTTGTGCAATGTCATTATGTTGGCAATAAGCATGACAGGGATTACGTTACACCACTGTGTTGCCAGTGGGACTTTTAATCCAGTGACTTGATCACACTGATCTGCTTCAGCAAGGCATAAAATATCCAGGTTGTGAAATATTCAAAAGGAGATCTGTGAACTACATTCATGTTACATGCTAACTGTAACAAACACGCAGACACTGATGAAATAGTAAAAGCAGATGCAGCAGCAACTTAGTAGGATGTTACTCAATTTTCTGTACTGGATTTGACGTTTACATGATGAAAATGTAACCCCGGGCTCCTAATTCTCTACATTTTGGTACTTGAGTGCTTATTGGGAACTAAACATAAATTGTTTAACCAAAAAAATAAAACATTAATTCGAATTATACAAGTTAGTTCCGAACAAGTAATTTGATTGGGCAGTGGGACTTTTAACTACATGTATCCCTCCGCTTTACAGGTGTTCTACTAACTGTTAATTAACGTTACATTAACGGTCGTTATCTATCTTAGACTGTAACAAACCTTGCAAAGATGTTGTATAAAAGCAATATCACACTCGAGGTCGTGATGTTGTGCTGAATATCAGCATGACTAAATCATTTTAGTCTCCTCTTTAATTCGGCTCGCCGTTTTCCGCTATAACTGCGTACTTCAACCCGTAACGTTAATAGAAAATACTAAAGTTGTAATTACGTAACAATAAGTGTTCATTTGTATCTTCTCTATGCGGAAGTGCTCATAAAACCAAACCAAACCAAATTCATTCAACATACAAGTCGTTTTCTACTTTCGTCTACTTCCTTCCTTTGCAGCAAAACACATTAAAACCTTCAGATTTTCAATGAAGTCTGAGGTCCTTCTTCCAGATCAGTCCTACCTTCTGCATCCTGCTTGGCATTCTGGAGAAGAGCTTTGCCCAGGTTCACCAACAGAGTCAGAGCACTTGTTAAAGTCTCCTCTGACACTGTCACGTCCTCAGCCATGATCACCTGCTCCTGCCTCCGGTCTAAGAGAACTGGTGGTGAACCAGCAACCATGTGAGCCCAAATACTTCCTGACCACGTGACGAAAATCACGCCCAGAGGTGAGAATTAAGATTAGCAAGAGAGGGAGATTTGAGTTTGGGAGCTTTCTGGTCAGACTTTATTTTATATAAATAAATAAAAAAACACAATGAAAGAGAAAAAATAAACTAATACAAATTTAAATGAAGAGAAAACAATAATTTAGAAACACATTTTTACGAGCAAAAAGTCTGAATTCTACGTTTTAGTCAAATACTTTTGAATATGGGAGAATCTTAAACTGTAATTACAGCTGTAGAATCAGTACAATAAGTAAGAAATATAAGAGCACGTCTAATTGGAATACTCAAGTAAAGTACAAGTACTGTAACAAACAGAGTTTAAACATCTACCTTGGGTAAAATAATAATAATAATAATAATAATAATAATAATAATAAAACAAAGAATTCTATCACATTTTAAAGATTTGTTCATGGAGTAGCAACTCTTTTGATATCTGTTCAAAATTTAGGACCATTCTTAATTTGTTAACAAATATTAATGAACATGTGATTTACTTTTATTCTTATTTACTGACTAATGTATTGATCTTTTTTTATTTAGAGATTGGCAGTTGTTTGTAGAATTCTTTTTTTCCCTTTCTAGTTATGCGCAATTTGTCATGGTAATGTTTTTTAATAATCTTTTTTTTTTTTTTTTTTTTAATGAGACTTTATTAAGCAGATTTCTCTCTGCACACGGAGGACCCTGGCAAATAGGGGTCCACTCCAAAACCCCAAATCACAGTCTTATCTTATCTAATCAACCAGTCATGTAAGTTTTTCTCATCTTGATTTCTTCTTGAAGGTTTCCAAATAACAACAAGAGACACTGATAAAATTGTCAACCAGTTTTATTGACTGCTGAACTCTCATTCACTCATTCATTAAAAAAAATTCCCTCCTTCAAGTTTTAAGCTTTAAGATAGGTTGTGCACTCCTCGCTCCCCCGCACCACTTCATGACTGGGTCACCGAGTGCAAAAAAATAAAATAAAATGACAACCAGTCGGCATAATCATTGATATGAAAAAGAGACACAAAGCAAAACAAGTGTAGGCCATCCACTGTCAGTGATGCAGGAACTGAACTAATTTAATGACAAAATCAGTAAACTGGACATTCAGGGATGATTATTTAAAGGCCTCTAAATCATAAAAGCTGCAATTTGAAAAATGAAATTTGTTCAAACGCTTTTAGATAATGTCATGTGAATTACCTGCTGACCCTTTTTTCTCCTTGTGCTTAAACTTCCATTGAGGAGTCATTAAAAACAGAGACAGCAGCTGGATGCACACTTGCCTCAATATCTGACACTCAAGTATTTAGTTTCATCAGGTTGCTGCATGTAAACGTCACATCAAAACTTCCTTCACAGGTTCACCCCATTTGCCAGATCAGAACAAATTCTAGAAAACAATAAACACCATCAGTTTGATGATTTGTATTTGTGCACATGCAATTTCCATGAAATGTTTTTTTTTTTTTTTTTTTTACTAAAAATCTACTTAGTCGTTCATTTTTTGCAGCTAGAATTCAATCTTGTCAAGCTTGAAGAGATCTAGAGAAATTCAACTAACAAAACGTGGTGAGGCTCAAACTTTCAACTAATAAACTTTCACTACAGAGAAAACTTTCTGAGATCTCATTATTCAATTTTTTCCCCAGATATCCATGAGCTTGACAAGACTCGGTCACATATGTAGGAGGAAAAAAAGGGACATGGGCTCTTTTCTCCCAAATTATTGCTGTGAGTTGTTATGAAGAAGATCTTATACAAGCACGAGATGTTGAGGAAACCCAAAGAAAAGACACAGATGTCATTCGATGCCATCTTAAGGAATGTTAACAAAGGAAATAACAGTATGTGCTGTGCTTTTCCTCATCTGTAATTAATCCTTGACAAGATCCAACAGTCAGAGATATGAGAGAACGTTCAGGAGTTTAAATTTTTTAGCTTCTATTAGAGTTGCTCAAGTTTTCAATTTTTTTATGTCTTATATGTTAAAGGTGAGATTAAATCAAATAAAAGAACTTTAAAATGGAAAAAGTATAGTTTCACTGCTTTAAATCTCACTACAATATAATAACCAGGTTGTTTTTACTTTTCATTCACTTTGGTTGGAGGAGACAGATGGGTAAGGGCCGCAGCTGATCATTTACTTCCATTACAAATTAATTCTAAAAGAAAAAAGTGATCAATGTGTCTATAAAATATCAGAAAACTGTTGGTTGTTGTTTTATTTTTTTTTGTCTTTAACTGGGTTTTTGTTGCTTCTTTTTCCATAAACGGACGGAGACGGAGACATACATGTATCTACTGCCTATAGTAACTAGTTGATGTGCACTGTTATCAATATTGATTCTGCTTTAATAATCTGATGTTTTCTTCTCTTTTCCTGTTATGTCAAATGGTAAAAAAAAAAAACTATAAAGAAAACTCAACAAAATATTTAAATAAGAGAAAATGTCTCCAAAAAAAAGGGACATTTATTCAATTCACACTGATATAAAACTGAGAAAAGCAGAAATAACTCACATTTGTTCACATTTGAGAAGCTTGAACCAGAAATCTTTCGGTATTTTTGGTTGAAAAATCACGCAAATGATATAGTTTGTCGATCAACAAACTGTTTAACTGACTGAATCTTTTCAGCAAAAAACAAACAACTGGGTCTGATACTTCTCTAAAATCTCTGACCGTGACTGTCATTTTAGTTCAGCAGCCAACTCGTCTCTCCACCAGCCCATTATTGGTCACATTAAAAGGAAGTGGGGTTCAATACCCGAAAAGAGAAGCGACCCTTCCTGCAAGTGTTGAGAAAGCAAAAATAAAAAAAGAGACTGCTTCAAGTATCCCGAGTGGAATTCAATAGCCCTGAAGGTTTTTGTTTCATTTCTTTAAGATCCCTGAACTCCCTCTCTGCTGATAGGCTGGACTGTGAGTGAGCACAGCAGTGGTTAAACAAAAAAAAAGTTTAAAGTGCCAATTACAATCTTCAATGTTAAATAAAAACTTTGATCCAAAAGTTAAACAATTAAGATCCAATTTAACATTCTAGCTAATCTAAAACTAGGGATTTCGGCATGTCTATGCAGTGGAAGATTGTTCATGCTGATGGTTCGTGAGATGCAGTTTGTGCTTTGGGTGTTTCAGCGTGAGGCCTATAAAGCAGAGAAAGAGAGAGGGTGGACAGAATCACTTCTGCATCCCAAACTAACTGAAATATCCTGCAAACGAAGCAGGATCTGGAGAAGTGTTGGGATACTACAATAAAATAAAATAAAACAGATTCATCACTTCAGAGGAAAAGCCTCAGGGCGTAGGGGAAACAGACTCTCCCCAAATGTGTCAAGCAGCTCGATGATTTTCTTTCTCAAAATTTAAACAATAAACACTAAAGCGGAGATAAATTTTTTTAGTCCAGTTGTGTTTGGGCTGCAGAAGAAGACAGTCCCTTTGTTCTGCCCAGTGTAGAAGCTCTATTATTATTATTATTATTAATATTAAGACTTTATTGAACAGATTTCTCTCCTGCGTAGAAGCTGTGTTAAGACTTCTTTGGACAGTGTGAAGACGAGTCTGTATTGAGAACCTCGATCATCGTTCTGGTCGACGGGAAGGTCTCTGCTACAGATGGAAGACTCTGGTACCAGCTCGGTAAACTGGGGAAGAAGAACAGTTCTAGATGAGAGTCCCTGCAAAGCGGAGTAATAAGAAAGAAAACAAATGTGTTTTGTCTCCCTACCTCTTCAGATTCATCCAGCTCTTTGCTGTTTTACTGAAGCTGTCTGGACTGGGTGTGGTCATGGCTTCAAAATCCACCAGCTGAAACAATATGAACACATACACAGTTTAGAGGACACACACACACACACACACTGTACACGCATTTCACTGCCCGAGGCCATGTCCATGTAAATAAAGATTAATTTGAAAACACATTTCAACTCTGAGGGATCAATACATTTCAGAGTATGTTTTCTTTGTTCTCTGATTAATCCGATTCAGATGTTTTATTCCCTCAATAAGATTCTCAAGTTACCAGACAGTCTTTAGTCAAGCAAACAGAACCTTGGATGATACTTGGATGATACTCAACGAGCTTCCTGACTGACCTCAGCTGAACTTTTCATAAACTTCAGCTTTCTGACTAACACCTGATCACATTTCTGCACTGCCTTGTTTCCATCCAGTTGTGACTCTGTTTCAGGAACAATGTGTCTTCTTGGCAAATACAAAATAGGTGAGAATTTCAGACAAGCTGACCGGCTCTTCTTCTTCTTCTTCTAGATGTCTGGAATAAATAAAATCTTTGTATCCATCAGTGGAGTTACAAGCAGACTGTTATTGTATGTAATTTACACCTGAACACTGACTGACTAGCTATTGTTTTAATAAAAAAAAAATGCTTGTGAAATGAAACTACCCTCTGAGAGTTACACAAGCTTCTCACCTGCTCTGCTTTAGGTGTTTCGTTTCATTTGGACACACACACAAAAAGGACCTTTCATAATAATCTTTTACACAGAGTGTTTTTTGGCTCAGAAACAATACATCCCTTTCAAGATGTGGGATACATTACCGGGTCCATCAAGCTGTTAAAAACTGATGCCTTTCTGTCATTTAGACATAGCTGCCTCTTCAGCTTCATTCATTACTGACAGAACCAAAGACAGGGTTGGGCTGGAAAGTATAAAGTTATCAAGGATGAGGAGTGTTTTCTGTTGTGATCAAATATTAAGTTGGGACTAGAATTTAATTTATTTTCCCATTTTCACATGCTCTATGTAAAAATATTTTGCTGGATATTCATTTATTCATCAGTGCAGTTGGATGAAAGCTGAAAATACAGGAGGGACACAGATGGTCTTATTATTACTGTGGTGGAACAAGTTTTTTTTTTCCCCTTTGCAACTGCTTGTTAAATGTCAAATCAACTAATTCACATTAGTTTGTAGTTTATTAAAGCAATATTATTTTCCATGAGCATAGGAGATGATATTTAGACTGATCTTAATCAGGTATGCAAGATCAGCTCAGACTTGCCGTGTTAGAGGTGTTACAGAAACGTTAGCAGGTCCGACCTAGTAATACCTTTTGATATTAAAATGCTACGGGCTTTTATTCAGACGTGAAACCGAAATGTTAAAATCACATTTATGTAAAGAGGTGCATGACTGAAGCAGCTTTATCTTTACCTTTCCTTTAGGGATCCTACCGATGACCTCTTTCCCACTGGCCATCAGTGCCCCCATCACGACCGAGTACGCCACCACACTGAGGAGAAACGGATCAGGGAGAGCCTCTGTTACACACTAGCATCATAATTACAGCTACGTTACATGCTAGTCTTTGAAAATAAATCAAACTGGAGCATTTATAGCACTAAAACCTGCAGCCTAGCCAGAAACTCCATGTGGAGGAAAGAAAGCCTTCCTCAATTCATGTTTAACTTTATTACATGACATCCACAAGGCTTCAGCACGAGAGACCTCCAATACACATGCTGAATTTCTCAGAGTGCTCCTATAAGTTTCAGACATCAATGCCAAAGGAGACCTGAATCTAAACATAAAGTGATTTGACGGTTACTGGCACAATAATTAAACCTACCACAACAACATGGCACAGCACAAATTCACTGTCTCTTATTACCTCTGTCAAGGAGGTTATGTTTTCACCTGTCTCTTGGGTTTGTTTGTTTGATTGTTTGTTTGTCTGCAGGAATGCGCAAAAAACACTGAATTAATTTGCACCGAACTTGGATTTTTAAATTACTTCCCTAAACACTGCGAGCGAGGGAATTGTTCGATGTTTCGTTAGTCTAGTCTCTCAGGACATAATGTTTGGATCATGATGAAAGAAAAACCAGACATATTTATGGTGTTGAGATCTATGACTTCTCACAAATCACGATCTCACAGACAAGTGTGGGACTGTTTGGCCTTGGCGGAGGCCTTCTAGACGTTATCACTGTGGGAATATTAAACGTTACGCCTGTGGATGATTCAACGTAGAAATTACCTGGATCCTCTGGAGAGGGGCATGAGGTTGCAGAAGTAATAAACCAAGGAGAGGATCAGGTTACACAAGGCATCTGCATCCTGAAAGAACACAATTAGTCACAGAGTCAACTGTACAGTCCTTTAACTGGCACGGAGCAGAGCTTTCTACAGACGTGTCGTCCATTTTTAATTTGTGTGTATTGTCTTCATTTACCGTTTATCTAGACAGGGTGAAAGCAGACGTAATAAAAACAACCAAGAATCAAAACACAAGAGGAATGTACATTTTGTTCCAAGTATCGGTTTCAGAGGAAAGTGAATGATTTTATCTAGCAGTTACAACAACAAGGACACTGTTGGGTTATCAGTATAAATGAGGAGCTGAACAACAGGAGAAACACAGGGAGGGCTGGCTGTCAGCACAGACTTATAAAGTCAAAATGCTTCTGTCATGTGCGATAATATGTCTCTAAAAACTGTTTTTCACTGCAGCTCAGCCTGTCAGTCACTTACAGACATGGATGTGCAAAACCAGCTGGAAAACACATTCTGCTGAACACTGTAAAATGATCTATTTGTAGAATTATTGTGATAATCTCTGGGGAATTCATTCAATTCCCTGACTTTGCCTGTGTAGAAAATTGAAAACTGTGGTACGCCTGGAGAAGGGAACAGAGGAAAGGAGGGGAAATAAGAGGAGAGAGTAAGAGAGGAGGGGAAGCTGGCTGTCTGCTGTGCCGAGTGACGACCTGAAATGACACTCAAATGTCTTGTTTTCTCAAACCAACTGTCCAAAACTCAAAGATATTCAATTTACAGAGAAAAGCAGCGAATCCTCATATTTGACAAATGTTTAAACGATTATTAAAAATGTTGGCGACGGATTTTCTCAGCCCCACCCATTACATTTATCTTCAGAGGTAAAAAAAAGACACCTGCCTCTTCAACACAACTGAGGTGAATGGAAGTTTGTTTGTGCTGTGATCTGTGCATCATGTCATCTCATATACCACTGTATTGTACATCCTCCTGTTTTCTATCATCTATAGAACTCTGAAGGAAAAGCTTCAAGCTAAGTGCAGAGATAAATCTTACCCCGAGCTCAGTGGACAGCATTAATGCTTTTCCTTTAGCTGTGAGGTCTTTGTAGATGGACTCTATCTCTGACTGGTACTGCTGTGTCCGCTCCTCCGTCGTCTGGGTCTCCACTGAGAACAACATGTTGCCCACCCTAGCAGACAGAAACTCGGTCATTATAATCCAAAGTAACTGGAAAGCTTCTGCAAAAGGATGCAAGGAAAATATGTCAAATGCCACTGTCTGCTGTGATAATCAGGTTTAAAATGACTAAACATAGTGCATACCTGCATATATCTAGTTCCCTTGTCCTCCCCTGTACCTTTATTTACCTTCTACAAGCTCCATGCATTCAATTTTTTTTTTTTATATATATAATGTTAAAATGTTTGTTTTTCAAATTAAACATGTATTCAACAAGTGTTGCTGTAAAATTTCACACAAATGGTACCTGTCTCCAGTAATGGTGATAGTAAAACCATCGTATTCTTTCCCAGTATCCTTCATGCTCGGCACCTTGGAGTTGACTGTGAAGCCATCTCTGGTTTTACTGTTAAACTGCTTCAGGAAATAAACACACAAACACAAACAGACAACCATCCTGGGTTTTCACTGCTGAACAGCTGATGGTGTCGTTTACACATTTATACATTTGACATGAGAAAAAAAAAATCCCTATGAACCCAGTCTTATCCCTCTTTACCTTCATTATAGGAAGAAGATCTTCTACTTTGTTGACATTTTCAAGAGCCTGACGGACTTCTAGTAAGCCTCTGGGGTTGTAGGCCCTGAGACAGATCATAAGAACATATTAGTTACAGAGCAGCAGCAAGAAAACTAGAGACTGAGGAAACATCAGATTGGAAAAAATGGCTGTCAAAACATTCAGGTGAGACATGCTGATGCTAGTCGCACATATGCAGCTATCACTGGGTTCAGGCTCGGCTGATTTGTGGAATCGTTTGAGGTGATAAGATCAGTTTTTTCAGTGAATGCAGAGTGTTAGTGATGGAAAACAAAGGAAAGATTGAAAACTCATGCGCTACATAAGAAACTCGACAACGTTTTGGTGAGATTTACCCGTGGTACACAAGTATTCTGTCTTTGATGAAGTCGAGGATGTTGTCAAAGTAAGCCAGGTATCTGATGTTGATAATCTGTCCTCTGTAGGGATAAAGAGAGAAAGGAAAGGATTTCAACAGACTGGCATAAAAGCGCTTTGAGTGAGCTTGTCAGACCAAGGCCAGAGTGAAAGAAGATCTCGGCCGCATTGAAAGGGATTTAAATAAATGTTTTTACACTACAAAGCTGAGAGAAACCTTCAGCGAGGCCACATGGTAACACAAGTCCCTCAATGGACTCATGAGAGTGCCTGCCACCGTCGTTGGTGCCAGCTTGTTACCTGATGAGATTGATGTGATTGTTGAAGCCTCGACTGAGACTCCTGGCAGGCATCTGGTCTAACCACAGGACTGGCTGGTCTGGATCGGCGATCCTAGCAGCACAGGAAATGCCAGTTTAGTTTCTCAACACTGAAATCCACTCAGTCAAAGACTGTTTGAAGGAACATAATTTATCTGATTTAGTCAAAAGGAGAGAGGAAAAGTTTACTTTGTTATATTTCTGTTTTTGGTCTATTTCATTCATCACTGTAACCAAACCATGTTGTGTAAACAAAAGTGATTAAATTAAACAGTTTAGAGAATTGAGTGACCAACTTCTCAGTTAAATGTGCTGTACTTCAACTTTTCTGGCTCTAACATAGTAAAACCAAATATGGGCTCCAGCCTAGATTTCATTTTTTTCTGCAAGACTGCTGAAGTATGAGGAACTGCTAACTACCATGCATCAACATCTGTCTTCTTTTTATTCCCTTAATCCCTTGAGTTTTCGGGTTATTTCCTGCAGATGATTAGGATTCCACAGTTGCTCCTGAGGTGCAATTTCTTTTGGAAATATGATGGAAACACAAATTTTTACGTGTTTCGGTCATTGTTCTCAGCCAGCCAAACCAAAGTTACACTTGGATGCTTTAAGAGTAGCTCAACCCTAACATTTCTTTTGTGAGAGTCTGTAAACTGTCACTGTATTAAACTCATTTGTTCCAAGGGGCTTGTAAAGTTCATAACAACACAGACAATCCAAAGAAAATTGGGTCAAAAAATCCGGTTGAAAATTCCATCTAGACCCCCAAACATCTGTGAAGAACTATCATGCTAACTAGTACGCCAAACCTTTGAACACAACGTTTATATATAAATCTGGGATTCAATGTATTTCCTGAGTATGTGAAATTTGCAGCATGTTCAAGCTGAAAAAGTGGCGTTACATTCCTCTTTAAAAAAGTCCTCACCTCCTCCATTTAACGGCTATATCAAACATGTCTCTCCACTGCATCTGCCTGGTCTTGCCGTTGACTCGCACTTTGGAGTTGCTCCATGTTCGATGCATGGCCTGCATGACCTCCAGGGTTGCTAAACCCATGGCTGGAAAAAAGAACAAGCAACAAGTTATTTTTACTGCTGTTGTTAATACTTTAATGATCTTTATGAGCTACAGCAGTTGTCACTGGTACCTCTGTGTATTCTCTTGTTAGGTAAGAAACCCGGAGTGTCATATTGCATTAGCGCCCCCAGATGGTCGGCTGTGCATATCAGCTTCTGAACTTCACTGCTGTAGCTGTCAAAGTTCTGTGGCAGCACGTCCCTGTAAACCACAGAGAAGAGGAGGAAGTAGAGGATGAAGTTGATCAAAGCTTTCATACTGTGTGCAGACTTTATTTCTTCTGGACTGAACTGTGGCGACCTGTCAAACCTCTGAAACATCTTTATAAAACAGAAGCTTCAGTCTGCTGACAGATGCATATAAAAACATTTCCCGGAAAAAAAAAAAAAAAAAAAAAAAATGGAGCTTTCATGTCACATGGAAAAGATGGCAGGTGTTAGCTTTCAACCACTAAACGCTGTCTGCCTCAGCTCTGAGCTCATAAAAACTGCTACCAACTGTAGCTCAGGAAATTAGGGTGGTATTTCCTCACGATGACACAACTGAGGTCAAGTATAAGACAACCTATTGTAATCTCAAACAAACTCAAAACACTGTATGAATCTTATCCGTTAATAGTTTTCGTTGCAACTCACTTGATTTGATCTCAGAGCAATTTTTTTTACAGGGACAAGAACAGAAATCATTGTATTACAGCTTACAGTTATGATCACAGTTATTGTTCCAGGAGTGAATCAGTTGTAACAGACCCATCAAACCTACTTGATATGTGGCTGCAGGCCCGGCTGTTCTTCATAGTCTTCTATTAGGAAAGGCAGGTTCTTGGCCCAGTGATTCTTGAAGTTCCCCGGTAAATCCTGGTCCACGTTGTACTCGGCTACTGGGATGTCAAGGTGGGAGTGCAGGTAGCGAGAGTACTCTGGTAGAAAAACAATGTGGGGCAAAGCAGGGAGAAAATATCAGACATAATCTAAAATAACAGCCATGGAAGTTAAAGTTTTTCAGAAGCAAGACATTTTTTTTTTATCTTAACTGACCCTTTAAAAGAGAAATGTAAAAGTATGTAAGATAAGGAAAAATTTACTTTTGACTCTTTTTTTTTTTACAAATTGACACTGCACAATAATTACATAAAATCTATTTTTTCAACATTTTTTGCTTAATATACAGTTTCAAGATGACTTTCAGATAAATTCTCTATGACTGGTGGTAGATTGAGCATACCTTTATATCACATTCATATAGTCTAAACTAGAGAATTATCCAGTATTAAGAAAGGAATACACCATCCTCGTACCACTGATAAACTCAACTGACAAGATCTTTAGTCAAGCCTCACTGTGGCTGTCATTGCCTAGAAACAAGTGTCACAAGTGCCTGGTTATACCGTCCAGTTAGTAGAAATCAGCCAATCAGAATCAAGAATATTTGGTGGTCAAGATATAAATTCTGGTGAAACGCTGTAATGGATTAAATTTGTTTTATCTTCTTCTAAAACACGATTTGAGTGGTTGTTACAACAGCATCTCAGAGTAGGAGGTTCTCCATAGTTTATATACACAAGATTTAGTTCCAAAAATAAAAAAACAGAACATTTCAAGTGCATTCAATAAAGTTTTAATGTGTGCAAGTCTATTATGGAACCTAATATGTAGGTGTTTGCCCAACTGTGTGTGTAAGGTGGCACACCAACCTCTGAGGTATTTCACTTTGAGGTATTCAGAGCTGGCCTTCTGACCCAGGAGAGGATCGTTCAACATGACTTTAGTCTGAGCTTTGATGCCCTCATAGAACTGCCCCATGGCCACATGACTTAACCCCTTCATGTACTGACACACCTCGTTATAAGGCTCCAGCTGAAGGCACCTCTGGAGGACGAGAGAACAAGAGGAGAACGTGATGAGTGCACTGTACATTTGTCGTTGAACTGGTAGATAGTTACTACCAACCCAGCTGAAAGTGCAGTTTAAATCTGTCGCTTAAATGTAATTCCATTATTACAGCACAAAAGAAACAATGTAGGACTGTCTGAAATTATTACAGCCTGGTAGAAGAGTGACGGACCAAGTTATTCTATTCAAATGTGGATGAATCAGGCGGATTCTTCTACCTTGAAGTTCCCTATGGCCTCCTGCAGCGAGCCGTGGTGGTACAGCATCATTCCTCGGAGCTGGAGAGACTGGATGTGGTTCTGGTTCAACATGAGGGCTTTCTGGAAACTCTCCATTGCTGACTCAAAGTCCCCCAGCTCTCTAGAGGGAGGAAGAAGACACCAAAAGAACAACAATTGACATACTGTTAGTGAAGCAGAGGGGAAATGTAGGACTCTCATTATACTATATTCTTCCGTGGAGAAATACAAATTAGAAATAAACAGTGAATTCAACTGGAAGAAAAAAACAATACCACAGGGTCTCTGTACCTGTAGGCCTGTCCTAGGCTCTTGTATGCATCTATAAAGTCAGACTTCAACTTTAATGCCTCTTTGAATGTCTCAATGGCTTCCTGATGAGAGAGAACACAGTTTTCACACAGTCATAACAGGAAATTGCAATAGGGAACATGTAGATAGACCTAAAATTCCAACACAGCAGATCATTCAGGCCTTGTTTCAGATATATGCAGATTCTCTCCACATTTTGAAGCTCACACCATCATCAAAATGCGACTCAAATGTGGGTCAAGTGACTACCTCAAACAGAATTTTGCCACAATGCTCACATTTCTCATTTCGTATGGGGAACTGCAGATACTGCTACAGAGAAACTACCAGTTTTATGGTTGGCCACACAGACAGAGAAGAGACTATGGTGCCTCCCCTGGAGCATAGACTTCAAAAACTTGAGTTGTTTGGCAAATGCAAGTCAAATGTGTTAGGGATATCTTCATCTCTGCAGCAGATGTTTTAGAGCCACCAGAGAACTGGAGAGATGACAGACACTGCCAATTAACTTGTCATACGCATCATCTACTTTTCTCATTTTATATTGACTTTGACCTTTTGTTCTTGGTCATAAAGACCAAATGTCTTTAAAACTTTAGAAAGCCTCTCGCTTTTAAAACTGTTAGCTGAAAGCAGCTATACAACCAACTTAATTCACCATAGTTCATCAGAGTATAAAGGGAGCCAGGAATCTCATGAGAGGAGGCAAATGAAGTCATTTAAAGACCAAGCAACCAAACAGACTTCATCATCAAGACTGCAAATAATATAAAGTATTTCTAAGGGTTTTATCCTACCATCAAAAATATTGTTCTTAGAAAACTACCTTATAATATTATGATATCATGCCCATGCTTCAACTTGAGCTTAACTTAGAAGCTTTCTCACAGAAGTCTGAATATGCAGGTTTTTAATGTACCAGGGTAACATTGACGATAAGGCATGTTGATGTTTAGCAGTTATAATGTTTACTATGTTCATCTTCTTAGTTTAGCATGTTAGCAAGCTAACATTTGCTAATTAGCACTGAAACTAAGTCAAACTGAGGCTACATCTACAAAATGTGCACTTCAGTTCACACTTTTTCCTGGCACAGCAACCTACAGTATTTGCTTCCTTACAGACTGAAAACTCTTTCCAAATAGCAGTATAAAGAATGTTCATTGTTCGTAAATTAAAGTTTGACTTTGCGATTGTTTCATGAAGTGACCAAGGAGCACCTAATGAATCATTAGACAAAAGGGCTTGTTCACAACAATTTTCTTCCTCAGAGAAAAGACATTGCTCAGTCACAGTCTGTGCTGATAAAAAGCCAATTGTGCAATGTTGACTTTGTTTCCTTGAGTACACGGTGCAGCAGATTCAACAATTATGAAATAGCACTTCAACTCTCACAATCAGAGTTACAACTAGTATCAAAATCGCACTACTGACTCCATATTTTGTATACTGTGTGTTGTTGTTTGTAGTCAACTGTCAGCTGTCTGAAGGTCCTGTGCAGGGACTCCCCGAGGAAATTGGTTAGCAGAGGTGGCAAATGCAACCAAAAACCACCACACATGCCCATGACAGGATATGAAACACTACAGCTGAGGTGCAGACTGACAACAGACCAGCCTCGTAGCTGTGGACACTGCTCTGTACTCCATTTAATCTGACATCAGTTTATCAAAGTGTGAGAAATGCTGTGATCTCAAGGTTTCTTTAAAAGGTAAAATTGGAGACATCTATCATTTTAACCTTCCTCATGATGCATGGAGCAACAGATTTAGTTTTATTTGAACTGCTCTTCTAAAAAGTAATCTGAACAAAGGAAGAAGTGTCCAGACAGAGGTGAGATGTCAACTATTTAGCTGGCAACCCCGACACAAAGTGTCTCTACTTTGGTCACCAATTTACCGCAAAACAGCACAATACATTTTAAAGTTTGGCCTTTTCATGGGTGAAATAACACCCCGGTTTATTTGTTACTGTGTGTTATGACATGATATGACATAGAGGAGACAAACTACCTCCACAGCAAACAGCTACACGAAGCTCGGGTGTGAACAACAGCAACCACTTCCTTCAGAGAGGCCAGATCACAAAAAGAAAAACTGTATTTGGTGTGATGTCATAATCTCTGAAAACTTGGTTTAAACTTACAAACCAGGAAATTCCTTGCAACTGCTCATATATGAATTAAATCTATACAAATGAAAAATAGTAAATAATCTTATATATACAGTACACATGCAACACAATGAGTTTCTGCTTAGTCCATGCCCTAACTGATATTTTTTATTAATCTCTTTGTCTCGTTTCAACTTCCCCTTTATGTCCTCATACGGCATACTGTACGTTTTTTTCACAGATTCACACCACTTTTAAACGGTGAAGATGATTCTCAAATGATTTTCATGAAGATTCATGTTCCTATTGCACAAAAGCTGTTATGTTTCCATCGACAAGAGGACACTGGCCACAGCATTTTACAGAAAACAATGGCCTCTTGTCCCGTTGACAGCTCGGAAAAGGCTTCCAGTAACAGAAAAGTGAACAGACAAATGGAGATAGAAACAGAAATGAGGTGAGGATTATGCACTAGAGTCAGTTTAAGGAAGCAAAAAAAACAAACAAAAAAAAAAACATTAAATGAGATGTTTGTGCTACAAATGGTATTTTCAAAAATCTGATCCTCACTTATTTCAATAATCACAACATAAACAGTTAAAGTCACAGATTTCTTTGAGAAAAAAAGCCAACAACTTACTTTAAGCATGCCTCTGTGGAAGAAGGTGAGGCCTTTATAAAGCATAGCGATGGGCTGATTCTTCTTCAGCTCCAAAGACTGCTGGAAGTCTTCCATAGCTGCCACATAGTCCTGGAGGGAAGGCATAACACAGGGTCAGCGCATGGATGCATACATGTGTGTATATGGACGCATGCACTTACATAACAGCTGAGCATCGAACCTCTGAAATGAAAAGCAGCGTTCCTCTGTGTCTGAAGAGTCGGGCCGAGGGCTGCAGCTGGATGGCTTTGGTCAGATCACCCAGAGCCTCGCTGATACGACCCAGAGGAGACAGGATCTGAAGACGCATACGCACACGTCAACACACATACAGGTAATGTACATTAAAGAAAACAAATCATACAGATTTATTTGTTCATATAACAAAAAAAGGACCTTGTCTTTCCCATAGTTCAACTTTCAAATTAGTCACTATAGCTAGAAAACAAGTTTGTGGCTTCTTTTGAGGAATCTCATACTGATGTTCCTCTTTTCTGAGAAAGACAAGAGAAAAAGCAGAGAAAGGAAATAGGAATAGGAAAGGACATTTTTTCAGGTTTATATATTTATATTTTTTTTGGTTCATACTGAATTGTACAGGGATACAGTGTCTATTCTTCCATCCAGCATTTTCTTTTTTTTTTAAATAGACCTAAACATTTTTGATTTAAAAATAATAGGTACGATCTTGAAGAACAGGATTTCATGAAGAATCTAATTGGATCATAAACTCGGCTTTTGGGTTGCATAATGTTGTATAGAGTTTGTCTGATTCATTCACAACAAGAATGTAAGAGAGTAACATTCAGTATCTCAAAAAGACAGTGGTCCTTGGATGAACACAGCATTGTGCAACTACTTTTTCTGGCATGTGCACGTCAGATTGATTACACCAGTGACTCATTCAAGTGGTATACTGGTCACAGAGAGTAAACCGGCTCAAAGTGAAACCAGGTGGTGAAGAAAGTGTGATTCTTTGAGCCTTCAGTGCTGCGGACACAGTGACAAAGCATAAACTCACATGACTTAACGGCTTTGCGTGTGTGTGCATTATAATTACTGAAGAGCCTCGAGAGCTCAACCACCGACATCACACTATGTGTCACATCTTGAATATTCATAAGAATAAAGTTGGGAACATTTTGTCCTTGAAGCAGGCTCCCCCTTTTTTTTCCCCAATCTCATGATTGAATTAACACTGATGCTGAAGAAAATTACCACAACTTGCTTTGCATCGCCACTTTATAAACTGCACTGTTTTCGCACATTGTCTTGGACTTTAGGTGTCTTCTTTTCTAGTTGCACACAATCCAGAAACACGATAGAACATATTTCCTACTCTTTACCACATCACAGGCTCTAATTGCATCAGAGATAATCTTAGACTCGGTACAAATCACATTGTTGAGAAGCCACTGATGCTCAGCTGATTAGACATCTAAACTGATCAGATACACTGGTGATTAATGATTCGTTTCAGGTCATAAACAGCACAGAAATTAGACACTTTACTTAATGGAGCAAAACTAAGTTCCAAATTGGGAAATTTTATCAGCTAAATTAGATCCACTGATGCCAAGAGCTGGAGACCCATAAAGGTTGTTTTGTCAATTAAAAGCTCCTCGACTGGAGCATTAAAAATACTTTGAGATACTGGAAGAACTTCAGAGAGAAAACTACACTGAATCGATGGGCTTTGGCACTAAGCCACTTCCTCTTTTCACCTGACCTCTGTACATGGTCGGGCCTTACCTCTGCTCTCTGTTCGTAGACCTCCGGCCAGTTTGGCTCGAGGGTGATGACTCGGTTGAGCTCATACAGTGCCAAGTCAGCATTCTTTATATCCTGGCAAGGAGACAGGGGAGGGGGGCGGCAGTTTCATTTTGTTGACATAAAGCTTAAAATACTGTGAGCAAAACTAGGAAAAAGGCCACAAACAGCTAAACACACATAAACTGGCATTTGACTTTTTTTCTGGGGGGCACGCTTCCATAACCGCAGAGGCCTGGCAGATTGAATTTGAACTCACTGAATGTCACGCTGAGTCATTCTGTGTTTACCTGAAACTGCTGCTGTCACCAAAATTCAAAGAGGCATCACAGCAAATACAGTCTTATAAAATATAACAAGATTTTGAAGGAATGGTCAAACAGAAACAGATAAAATATAAAAGAAAAACATAAAACCATTGAGAAAAATATAATTCTTTAAAAAAAAAGATCTATCACTCACCTGCAGACTTTTCTTTCCATAAGCTATCCCTCTCCCATATATGGCACTGACGAGCTCTGGGTCACCCTGTATCACAGACAAAACATGTCAGAAAATATTCCCGGTTTGAACCCAAAGAAATTAAGTTGGGTTTTATTTCTAGCTCTGAGAGAAAGTGCTTCATTCCTGAAAGCTGCATTAAGAGTGAATATTTGCAGGAGGCAGGTTTAGTAGCTTAAATGGATCCAAACACACCTGTAGTAAGAGTGAGAAATGCTTGATGGCTTCATCATAAAGACCGTTGCCTATCAGAACGTAGCCTATAGCTGCAATCACAGAACAAATGGTGACGAAACAATTTCGCAAAATCATGTAACTCAGTTCAGCATGAATATGATTTGAGTTTAGAACAACTTTCCAACTTACCAAGTTCTTCATTTGTGTTGTGGTTATCTACAGGGAAGGGGATTTTCTTCTGCTCTATAAACAACTTGGCCTGGTTCTGTGAGAGATGGAAAGAAAAAAAACACACTACATGAAAAGAGAGACATACATCAGGGGAGAGCGCAGACACGCAAAGCTGAGGAAACAACAAAATAATGATTTCCTGTGTGAAACCAGTAACACATCGAAAGAGCAGAAGATAAACACAGACTCTAAATACTGTGAGTCTCAGAGGTGTGAAAACTGAAATCGTATGTTTTCTGTTTGTTTGAAAGGGTTAGAATCTAGTGACAAAGAACTACAGCCATAAATTAAAACATTTATCCAGGACATTTTTACAAGTGAAAGGTTTTTTTTCTTAACAAGCTTTCCAGTATATCTCAAGGTTATACTCTGCAATTAAGACCGACAGGACGGAGAAGAAAATCCAGTTAAAGGTCATGGATGCTTACTACTGCCAAGCAATTCATACACCATTACAGGATGCAAATTTGAAAGCATGCAAATGTTGCTGCGGCAGCATTTTGGGTTTATAAAACAGCAACAGGACAACTGACAAGATACAGCCTTGCAAAATTTAAATTCATCAGATAGTCTTACATAATAAGTAAGAGTAGCCACATCATCAAAACATCTAACTCATTCTGGCATAAATCTTTTCCCTCCTCGTTAGGGAAGATACTTTCTTGAATGCTCAGCTATTTTTCAACTCTCACTATTACCTCTTAACTTATGGTCAAAATATTCTTTATTGCTGATCCCCAGTGCTTCTCACTGTGCTGCAGTGATGTAGAAGTGTACTCTGGGGTACGGTCTGTACACTCTCACACCACTGCTTGGTGTGGTTAAGCTTCTGGTCAAACATAAACACGCCCTTCGCCCCTGATGCTGGGTGTAGTCTGAGCTGCAACACATTTGAAATTTCAACTAGGAGAGATCAGTGAACCAAAACTTTCCAGCTTGGTTTTAAATTGCTAAACTAATTTATCTTGAACATACCTACAGTCACTTTGTACACTGTTTGTAGTTTGAGATGTTGTGAGATAATTTCCTTCTTTCAGGTGTAGCTCTATCAGAACTACAAACCATGAACCAAGCACTGATAACAAGAGTGTAACGCTACATCACGTTAACATAGTGAAGTCTTTCAAACATTATTCAACAGCAGAGAAAATAAATGGCCAATAAACTTTCTTGATGGATTCAGAGCTGAAATAGTGGATGGCTTGTCATACAAATTTAGTACAGAGCTAGGTATTGCGTTGTTTAGATACAAAACAAGTGGTTTAGACTCGACTAGAGTCCTTCTTTTCTGTGTGTGTGTGTGTGTGTGTGTGTGTCATCTCACCAGGATCTTCTCTGCGTTAAGTGAGAAAACTGACTCGCAGGGTGGGTTGCTTCCCTCCTCACAGTCTGGGTCCTCCAACTGTAAAATTGAGGACTCTGAAAAGACAAGAATTCAAAGTATCAATCAAGGGAAGCACTTCACACAATATTTGTTACTGTATGTATGTATTTGAGACCATTATACATATGTGAATGGATTAATCAATTTAAAAAAAAAAAAAAGGCAGGTGCACACTCCCAACCTGTCACAACAATAGTCTTCTAAGTTGCATTAATATTCTAATATTTCAAAGGAGAAATGTCTGAGATGACAAGCAGGCCCCACCCCACTCAGAGTGGATTCCAAACCAACAAGGCATGTCAGCAATGTGGTTTGAATAACTCCATGTAGGCCTAGTTATTCAGACCAAAAGGCAATGGATGAGTGGTTTTGGTTTCAAATGATGTTGAATTCTTTGACAGTTTTGTACAAAAATAACATTTTTAATAAACCACGCACCCGTTACAATAAAATCTTGGCAGTTTAAAGTTGCATTTTCATTAAATGAATTACTTAAATGGAAAAAAAAAGTTTAGTCCATTTACAGCAAGGGCAATTCATTTGCTCAAGAATGGCCCTAATAAACCAAAGTGTCCATGACAACCGCTGCCATCATAACACCACATCTCTTTTCAATTTTGTCAGTTATTTGTGTGTGGTAAAATCCACAGACACATTTGAGATGCTGCAACCACATTCTGCTGGAAAAATTACTTAATTAATTAACTCATAATCAAACTTGTGTTGCACTTGGGATAAAACACGCAACAACACTGCTGTGGTGCTTTAAAATTGTTTACAAATCACTCAGAATATCTCTTCAGTTCAGCACACATCTGTTAAACCAAGCAGCACTAATCTCAACAGGATGTCATTTGTGCAACCAGTTCACCTGCCACTTATAGGGAACAGGGTGTCCAAAAACTGAGATAAAAAGTAAAGAGCTGTGTGCATAATTTACACTCAGTTGACAATTTATTAGGTACACCTAGCGAAATACAACAGTCCTGCAATAAATCCTACCTTCCTTGTAATGTTCAGTTTTGGGTTGAAACTGTTTTAGAGGGGTGGTGATTCAACTTTATGGCCATTTTGGAGGCTGCAGTTTGTGGTGCTGTCTATAAGGACAGGTATTTTTGTCCTTTTGTCCACCTCATTTATATCAGTAAGGGTAGCTAAATAACAGAAACACTATGTATAACACAATGCAGTTTAACAGCACCACACACTCTACATCCTCCAAAATGATCATACAGCTTAATCAACACCTCTCCAAACATTTTGTCAATAAAAACTGAACATTATACCCGTCATGAAGGGTAGGTTTATTGCAGAGCTGTTGTATTAGGCTGCATTGGTTTTAGCTGGGTGTTCCTAGTAAAATGCCAACGTATAATGTATATGCAGAATTCACCAGAAGCTCATTACCATCAGAAAAATCTTTCGGTTTTGCTCCGTTACATTTTGCTGACGGTCAAGGGAACACCAAAAATTGCTTGTTTTTTGATCGTACTCTGGTGAAGACCTCTTCGGGTAAGATAAGATATACAGTTTGTAAAGTGGGTACATCCTGAGTTGTCTTACTGATAGATACACATTGATTTACTCTCACTACTCTCTTTCTTCGATCTTTGGTTTCAAATCCTATTTAACCTCTACCGCAGTTAGAGCAAGAGCTTCTTTTAGTAATCTCTTCTGGGCTGTCACCGCTTGTTGTTATTAGCCTCTTAACGTTAGCTTACAAACGGTTAAGCTAGCCGGGTTACACAGTGACAGTTGGACCGGGGTAGGACGTGGCAAAGTAACAGCGAAAAGAGACACTATACCGCAGTCAGCCGCGTATTCTTCCCACTCGGAGAGCGAGCTGCATCCCTGCTTGTGGAGCTCATTGTTGAACAAAGTCAGGGTGGAGAAATACTCGGTGGAGAAGATTGCCCGAGACAGGTAGAGTAGTGAGAGCGCTACCAAAACAACAGCCCTGTTAGCAGGGGCCATGTTTCTTTACATGTGTGACGCCAGCGAGCGGAAGCTGCTGTAGGTCGACCAAACCGAACAACACACCCCCCTCACGCGCGAGCCTGCGGGAACCAACCAGGAACCAACCGAACAACAATACACTACAAGTCCCGACATGCTCTGTGGCTGTCAAACCGGTCCCTCCAGCGTCAGGTCAAGTCCCCGGACAGACAAAACCAACGAAATGGTTTTCCGTTTTACCTTTCAAATTATTATACTCTTCAAACTGTACAACTGCCAGCTTTAGCGGTTATGGTTTAATTCTAAACCTGTAGTTTTTTGTCTAATTAGCCTCTGGTTCTTATAAGATCACATACTGGAGTCCTGTCCAAACTCGTGATTCGTGAAATTGGGTTGTAAGGTTTGACTTAAGTCTGGGACTTTCCAAATAGGAAAGTGGTCTGAGACTTTTATATATTATAGTATTTTTGTTGATGCATTGATGTGCTAGCAGCATTTATTGCTGTGGCTAGTTGAGAACTAATAAAAAAAATGTACAGTCGGTTGTTGGGATGGTTAATTTGTAGCATTGCATTGTATTTTATAAGGGCATCATATGTTTTATGTATAAAAAAAAATCAACTGAGTAATTGGTAACAACAGCTGTTAGATAAATGTAATGGAGTAAAAAATGGCAAAACTTTACCCCTGAGAGGTAGTACAATAGAAGTATAAAGTGGTATTATATTAGCTATCTCATAATTGTTCCCAAGTACTGCGATTTAGTTAACTTAGTTACATACACTGAGTAAAGTATAGTATAATATGACTAGTATGACATGCAGTATAATAAAGTTCCACTATGAAAAATAAATTGCATAGTAAAAGTGAATATTTTTTAAATGTCAATCGCAGAACATACAAGCTCTTTTCAATCCTTCAGTTGTTTACAAATATACTTTTATTTTGAAGGGCGGAACTGTATGTAGCCGCTTGCTTCCGGTAAGAGTGACTCATATGCTAGCAGCTTTTCGTAGCCGTTTAAGCTGAGGAAAGAATGGGCAAAAGTGTCTTTAGGTGTGTTGAATGTAACGAAAAAGCAACGGAGCTGCACCGGGATTACAGTAACGGGATCCTGAAGATAACTATATGTGTGGGTTAATTATTAACATCTTAAACTTGGTTTGGTTAGTGTTTAACGTTACTGTTTATGATGAGGATGCTAGCTAACGAGATTTGCCTCGAAGATGTAACTTTAACTTGCCTATATCTCTTATTGCTCATTCTTTAATCTAAATTATTTTTGTAGCCATACATGAAGGTCAATGTTTACTTGCGTTTTATATTTGGTTACGTTGTCAGTGTGCAGCGATACGGCTGACAGGTGCACCTGCGCCTGTAGCTTCAGGACTGGTTGTATGGGTTGAATGTGGCGACAGAGTTGAACTAATTGAACTCAGAATATATTACAAACAAACGCTTTTCTATGAATTATATGTAGCATCCCTTAAAATTAGTGTCATACCCAAGCAACAACATAAAAACAACAGATAGGTAAAAGGGTGGCCGTTGCCTGTGTGTCTGTTTCTCCAGGAGTCCTGCCAAAAGCCAGTGGACAAGTACATAGAATATGACCCTGTCATCATCTTGATTGATGCCATTTTGTGCAAGACACAGGCTTTCAGACACATTTTGTTCAACACAAGCTTGAATGTAAGTAACCCCAACTACTTTACCTTGTGGTAACGTAGGTAGTACAACTTTATGTGGATGTATGCATGTTCGGATGACAAAACATCTACCAAATATATAGTATAGTGTATTAGTATAATGTCTTATTCTATGAGTTTAGTCATCATGTCCGGCTCACTGGGCTCATATCCAGCTTTTTGTCACCCATATGCTGTCATGAGTGTCTGTCTTCAGGTAGTGTTTTTGCATTTTCTCCTCCACCTCTCTAGATCCACTGGAAGTTGTGTGTGTTCTGCCTGCTGTGTGAGGCTTACCTGAGGTGGTCTCTGCTCCATGGCTCTGAGCAGAGCAGTGACCCTGCTGACATCATCAGGTACACCAAGGAATGGGAGTTTTACGGCATGTTTGGATTGGCCGCCCTCGGTAAGATGCTTTCATGGTACAACCAGAGCTCAATCATATAACCGTTAAATAGATACTGTTTGTATCAGTGTGGAATTACAACCATAGTGTATGTAAGCTCAGATCTCCGGAGACATCAGTCAACCAGGATCACATGAATGGTTATGTCTATGCTATTTGATATGGTTTCTGAGTCCCTGAGATGTCTTTATGTTCGCCCTGTAGAGCTGTCAGCGTTCTGTGGCAGTGTGCTGTGGTTCCTTTGGGTGGTGGTGGGTCTCCTGCAGGGTGGGAACCTAGATCTCAGCCTGCTCATCAGAGCCCTGCTGCTGTCCTGCTACGGGAAGGTCCTCCTCATTCCTGCTGTCATCTGGGAACATGACTACTCCCCACTCTGTCTGGGCCTCATCAAACTGTTTGTGCTCACTTCTAACTCACAGGCTATCAGAGGTAGGATAACACAGCCTCCTACTAACCTCCAGTGGTGTTAGCCACTGAGATAGTTTTGGTTTTATTTGTTCAAGGTTTGAGATTTCTGCCTTTACCCCAATACAGTGCAGGTGAATGGAACTCAGTTTGACAACTCTGTTAGACTCTCAGTGAACAGGTTTCTTTGAAACCAGTTTCTACTGAAAAAATAAACAGCCCCAAACTCAATTATTTGTGTCTGTGGCTCTAGAGATGACAACCAGTCCACCACTTTGGTCCAGACTGAAATATGTCGACAACTACTAGTTGGATTGCCATGAAATTTTTACACATTTATGGGTCCCACAGGATGAATTGCAAAAACACTGATCCCTCTAGTGCCATCATCAGGTCAGAATGTTGTATGTGATCCTTTGGTTAATGAGCAAATACCTGCAAAAAAGATACAAGTAATAATTCTGGATAAAGATTAGATGTGTTGTACCAATATTCAGTATATTAAACATACTGTATATTAATGCTTTTCCAAAAATGTTTATCTTATTGTTATGTAGACATGTTTGAAACAGCTTCCGACCTTTATAGAACAATTAAACTCTCTAATGAAGAACAGGAACATGAGATTTTCAGAAGTGTAGCAAAGCAGATTGTACATGCTGCTGATTATAATCCTCCCACACCAAATTGTAATGATTTATAATAATAATAATAATAATAATAATTACACACATCACTGTTATTGTGTTTACGTTATAGTGTTAATGTCGTCTTAGAATCAAGACAGTTTCACAACCACCCAACGATGACAGGGAAAAGAACAGAGGAAACTAGGCGTGACTTTTTCATTCGATGAGTTTCTTTGTCCCGAAGCAGAACAGCTTGTACCTCGTGAGACGTCAGGGATGTGCTGCTACTTCATTCTTCAGGCAACATTTAAAAACACCAGCAGGTGGCAACTAACTCTCCCTTTGTTTGAAAATCCCCCTGCTCCTGTGCTCCTGTGCTCCTGTGCTCCTAACTACAGAGGGACCCAGACATTCAAGATAAATGTGTTACATAACAGAAAAGTTCGGGTCCATGTTTCTAGTGTTGTACAATTGTTTCTTCAGCAGCAGCAGCAGCAGCAGCAGCAGCTTTGGAAACATAAATCTGCTCATTGTATTTGGCAGTTAGCCTGTGCACAACAAACAATGAGATACTGTTGAGTAATTTAAGGTCGGCTCCTCTGATGAGCTGTTTCTCTACGACATATTAATAAAGAGAAAGTTTCAGTGTAACTGATGCCAAGTGCAATGATGTAGCAAATTCAGCCTTTCACTGCTGTCCTCTAAAGTTTATATAAAAACTGTCTTTTTAATATCATATTGACTTTATGTCTTGTTGCACTTACGTTCCAGTTGGCAGGAAGGTGCTTGCTGATGTTTGAGTTGTAGGTCAATAGAAGTTTTCACAAGCTGTGTTCACACTTTTTTTTTTGGTTTCCTCAGTGTATGATTTAGGTTTTCTTTTTTAAAGTACTGTAACTATGCAAACAAAAACTGGCGACGGAAAACGTGTTTATTTCTGATTTTCTTATTATTTTGTCTTCCAGTGATCCTGAACAGCAGCAGACGTCTGTCACTGATGGCTGTGTGTTTAGGTCTGCTGTCAGAGACCTGTGTGGCTCAGGCCTGGAAAAATCTGCCATGGAGCATCCAGGACATGTTGACATTTGAATGAATGTCTGCTCTTGTCAGACTGACATTAAAGTCACTTCTCTCAGGGATGAACAACTGATCGTGGATGCCAGCCTGTGCCAGAGTGAGGCAGTTTTTAATGAACCATCTGCACACGGGGCTGGAGAAGAAGTTGTATTCTTCAAGTTTTCTTCTTTTGTTGTTTTGTTTCTGTTTATTTCAAAACAACTGGAGACATGAGAAGCTTCCTGTGTGGCAGAAACCGCCAAAGCAAATGCCTTAATGAACTGGCTACAGGCTGACAAAATGTTACGCTGCTCAGTCGGAGAAAGAGACCGGCAGAAAAGAGATTTATTTCTCAGAGAATGTTGATGGCTTTCTGTCAAGTTGAAAAAGAAGGAGAGACACTGAAGAAAGACAAAAACAGTCTACAGAACAAGCAGTCTACGTACTGAAGAGGTGGGAATGCTCTAATCTTGTTTTTCATTTTGGTTTAAAAGTGGACAATGAGCTCCAAGTCAAGATTCCAGTGAGATTTTGATTTAATTTGATTACTTTATTCAGAAAAGCCCAGGAGAAGAACTACAACGTGGGAATATCTCATGATCTAAATTGCTGTTTTACACGCTCTAATTCCAGGGCTGCTCTCCAGGAATGACACAAACACAGACCCTGAGGCTGTAAATTGACAAAAACTATTTCTCTGTTTGGACAGGACCCAGACAGCACTCCTCACATTCTTTAGTTCATTGGTGAAGTCTTTACTTTTGCTCACTCTCACACACACACACACATACATCAGATAAATGTTAACACACAAGCGAAGTAAGGCAGACATTATTGACTTCTTCTTCTTATTTACTGTTGTAATCTGGCCCATGGGCCACAACAAAAACAGGAATGGACATACAAATGCCAGCAAATTAAGATTAAGCAAAAGGTGTCTCAGCCAAGGAAGAGAGAGAGAGAGAGAGAGAGAGAGAGACATGGTGAATGCTGGGACTTTTACATCTTACAGGAGCACTGGGCCCAGGTGCTCCACATCAGGTTGGCCCATGCAAACACACAGCTCAGTTGAAGGCCCAAGGTGACATCTTCAGTATACATATTTTGTCTGACCAACGGCCTTTTTACCGCATTTACAATTATATGTAACAAATAAAAGCAGCAAATGGATGGTCATATTTGTGGAGTTGGAACCTGTAAATGTTATCAATATTCGTTTGATAATTGACTTAAATGATTAGATTATCAATTATCAAATTGAACAGTGTTCAGGACAAGCTGGTTAAGAATTGCCAAAATTATTGTATGTTTTTTTTTTTTTTTCCTGTATCCAAGCGAAGGTGAAGCCACTGAAGTGAACATTTAGACCATCTCACGGCACTAAAGCTCATCACTGACATCTAAACTGATCATTCTTTAAGGTTTCTTATTTACAAGCGAAGGCAGAGGGAGGCATTTATCAAACCAGACATCTGATCTACAAAAATCACTGTGAGACACGCTGACCAGCTGCAGCACCTGGAATGTGGCTTATGTGTCTGTAACCAGCACAATGTTCAGCCAGTAAAACAAACGTCCGAAGCAGATCAAATCATCTGTGGAATGATGGGAATTTTTTTTAACCGCGCTTACCTACAGTGTTAGGGGACAGCTGAACCTGCCCCGGCCCACACACATAAAACATTACAAATACATTGTATAAAAAATTTTTATAAAGGAGAGAATGCGCAGGTGAGGTAAGAAACCCATCGAGGGCTTATGTTAACCAGCTCTGCGTAAAAACAAAAATGACATCATACAAAATGAGAAAGGAGGAAAGAAAGAATAAAAAACGGCATAAACAACACAATATATACAGTGGAGAGGATACAGATATTTAAATGAATCTATCAGCCAGAGACATGAAGAAAGGGTTTATTTCTGAAAGTAGTCTCGTCTTTCATGTCCCTTCTTTGGTGTCTTTTATTTTTATAGATGCTATAAAAAAAAAGACATTTTTTCCTCTGCATCTCACTCCTTCCACCATCTGCCATCACCATAAAGTCTGGGTGCTATATATCTTGTTGGGGTGTCATCTCCTAAAGCAGCAAACTGTCCTTGAAATACAAAAAAAAAAAATAAAAAAAATCCAGTTAAAAGCTGCCAGTCTTCTGGATGTCTCAAAAATAATATATAAATGTCATAATAAACACGTTTTAACAAAGAATGAAGTTTCATATCACAGAGTACACCCTGAGTATTTAGTGATTAAGAAGATGTAATGCTGAAATAGCTGTGGCTTTCTGTCACAGACCAGCCCTCATCGTTTGGGAGGGACATATGCTTCTCTGATGAATTATGTAGAACAAACTTGCAGAGCGAGTTGCCACAAGCAGCAGGGAAACACACTGTAAACAAAGGTTTTACCATGTGCAGTCTGATCTTTTAAAGGAATAAAAAGAAAATAAAATGTTTATACTTTATTTGCTCCGTTTTGTATGTGACTATTTGATTTTGTGCATGTATATATATATATATATATGTGTGTGTGTGCTGCCTCTGCACATGGCTGCATGTTATTACAGGTCTGTGAATAGCTGAGGAGACAGCACATGAATGTGGAATGCTTGTTAGGTGTCCTCACCCTGGGTGGATCTGTTCTCCAGTTTCTATGGAAAGTTTTTCGCTGCAAAAATGCCACGATAACAAACCACCTCATCTCATTCTGACAGAGATAAACAGGTATTTTCATCGATCCGCAGCAGATCGCTGCTGGAGATGCAGAAAAAAAGTGATCTACTCTACCACCTTTGATCTCTTGAAATGATGCACAAGAGTGGAAATAAACACAGGAATCAACGTTGATGTTTTGTCGGTGTAACTTGTTCCCAATGTGTTTGATTCTTCTGCACAAAATTCTTGTGAACAAACTCCTGAGAGAGTTTCTAAATGTGGAGTCTGGAAAGTGTTGGTCAATTACTGTGGCATGCAGCGGTTTAATCTGAGTCTGACTAATCAGATTACTGTAACAGCAGTCACCTCACAGCCAGTTACCAGGCCCGGATCAGTGTGCAAGCCAAGGGCCAGAGCTGGAGGATAAGACCAACCTGATGCCAATTTGTCCTCCCTGTACAGCAGGCTGCTATAAAACAATTTGCCTTTGCTGAAAGTGCGTCTGATTTTATTCATCAGTTCAGACTGGAGGTCACAGCTGATGTCATTTTTCCATCATTGTCTTTTCCTGAATAAAAACAAAGGCGACCAATAATCACTTCGTCGATCTGGGACTCAGTTTAAAACCAATAATCGAAGTAGATTCTAAAGAGGAGGTCGTCTTTGGTAATGACAATGCCTGACACTGCCGTCACTTAAAACAGCCACACCCAGAAACACTGTGTTACTTGTCATTAAGAGCAGCTACATTCATCAGCAGCTAGGTATAAAGAACAGGCTGTGCTGGGGGCAGTGGAGTCGTGATATCAGCTGAGGACTGAGGACGTAAATATTCAATCACCAGCAAAACAGGTCGACACAGAACCTGAAGCACAAGCAGCTGTATGTTGTGACCGGTCATGACCCGGCCTCACTGGGACCAATGGAATAAAAAGACCAACACAAAGGAGACAGAAAGGGCACAGTAAAAATGAGATTTACACAGAAAAAGTGACATCACACAACACCATCCTCCAGTGTTGTACTGTGGAAGAAGAAGAAGCAGCACAGTTTTCATTCATTACTGTGGCAGACAAGCCTTCTGCTGGTCCTCACAGCCCAGCTCGGATGTGGCAGCCTGTCCCCTGTGGAGAGAGTGATGCGCACCTTGGATTTGCTCGCTCAGTCAAGATTATGTTAATCTGCTCTAATCTCCCAACAGACGCTCAGACAGGCAGCACGAGACCAGAGCACAGAGCAGAGAGGGAAAACATGGGCTTCAAATCGTGCACACTGAAGAACTGTCTATACAGTGGGCCTCTATAGAAAGAAAATATTTTTTTAAATCCTACTTGTTTTCTGATATAAGGCCGATTCTGCCCTTTAATTTGAAGTTGGATCAGCTGTAGTCCAGCTACAGTGCACTTTCACTGATTTGCTTTTCAGTTCTAGTTGTAGTTTCCTGAATTTGAATGGAAAGCTGTCACAACCTGATAAAAAAAAAAACACTGAATACTTGCCATTTTTATGCATTGGGAAAAATGCAGAAAACACGAACATGAAACGTTAGTTGCATGACCCATTTCCTCAGTCTCTTCAGGGAGGTTTGTGAGAATTCAAATAGAGTCTCTGAGTATAAACAGTGTTATCATCATCAGTAATTCATTCATCTGAAGCTTGCAGCGTGAGGAGCTGCTTACATCAAAGCCATCACATCCTGCTGCAGAAATGATCAAATAAGCAAGCGGAGCCGCACCAGCATGGCAGCGGCTCGAAGACCGAAATGCAGATTGGTGCATTTAAATGCAGGTCAGAGAGAGAGATGCATTCAGGAAAAAAAAAAAAAAAGACAGAAGTAGGGCAGCAGAAAGAGGAGGAGGAAGAGGAAGAAGAAGGCTGCTGTTTGGTCTGAGAGAGCTGTTAATGAGGCTGTTTTTTTTTTTTTTTTTTCTTCAATCAGTTCACCATTAAAGAAAAATCTCAACATTTTGACTGATTGGCATGAAATTTAATTCAGATAATCTCCCAAGGGGATGAACACCTACTGACTTTGGTGATCTGACTTTTTAAATTTATATATAATATAAATGTAATGATCCCCTGATGTTTCAACTTGTGTCATCATCAGGTCAAATTTAAATTTTGTGCAATAATATTTTTACTTTAAAACTCAAAAGAAAACCTTGACGGATGTATTTTTTAAATGTAAGGTTCCCGGTCCAGGGGCCAGTTGCACAAAACACCTTATATTAAGATTTTCCTTAAAGTCTGAGTTAAGGTTTCCTTAAAATGTTCACTTAAATATTTAAGGTGCTCTGCGTATCGTAGTCTTATACTTAATGAATCAGTCAAACTCAGTTACATCCTTGCACAAAAGACATTATTGACCAAACTAAGGAAAAAAAAACTGAAGATACCTCTGACTCTATCTTAACTGCAACATGAGCTGAGTTTATGGTGATAAGTCAAGAAAATGAACACATGCCAAGAACAGTGGGAGAACTCAATGGTCACCCGTAACAATGAGGAATTGATTCTCCTGTAATGTTTTTTTTTTTTTTTTACACTCCTGTAGTGTTACCAGCTTCCTAAAAGTGATAACAGGTATCACAAGCTAACATACTGTCTCCATGGAAACAGTAGAACTTTACCACTGTAGCATCTCTTTCACTGCTGTGAATTACTAAACTTTTTTCCTTAACAAAGCAAACCTTTGAAGAGATTCTGTGCAACACCGTTAAGTAACTCCCTCAGCTAAGGAGAAAATAAACCTTAAGTCTTATACTTAAGTAGAAAACTTAAGGTGTTTTGTGCAACTGGCTCCAGGTGTTTAAAGACAAGATAACAGCTATTCAATGGCAGGAAAAATGTGCAAAGAAGACAATCGTCCTATAGCACATAGACAGTTCCTCTTGTAAAGGACAAACTCTGAGCTGCAAACACACATCTAACTTATTTCTACCAAGGCATACACTGCTTTAGTTTCTATTCTGCATATAGTGTTTCATGTAGAGGAATTAAAAAAGCAGACGCCGGACCTGAAAAGTATGGGATCAATTTATTAAATTAATATCAGTATAATAACTATAAGAGGAAAGCACTGAGACTATTGTCCAAAGAAACAGTAGTATGGTCATTCATGGATTAAAGAACAGTAATGAGTAATGATGGATGATAACAACACAGCCTTCACACATTACGAATTACTTTCATCTATGCAACACAAAATACATCAAAACCTTTTTTTTCACTACAGCGATTTAATGAATGATTATGATATAAAGTAGAAATCTTCTTGTTCCTGGTCTCATTAAGTTACAAATTTAATGGCTACAGCCAGTACATAGAAAAGGTGGAATATGTCAATGCTAATAATTTGCTGCAAAAATGATTCTGTTAGGTTGTCTTGTGTTTTTCTTTTTCTGAGATATGAGCTGAAATTAAACTGATGTCTCAACACAGGTGCATTTCAGTCAGCTGTGGAAGAAGCTTTTGTTTCAATGAACCTTTTTTAAAAAAAATTTTTTTATACATGAGGCTTTTTCAGGGAGGCGCAAAAGTTTTCATGTGGCAGAAACATGGCCCGTGAGTATAGATCAAGATACTGTAGGAATAAATCACCCCTCTGACACCCACTTATTAAATATCATCATCTTTGATCAAGTTATTTTGAATTTCAAGTGTCTCAATATGCTATTTTTGCTGCACCCACTTGTACATCCCTCCTGTATTTCCCAGAATGCTTCCTAACAACCACTAAAGCAGGTGCCTGAACACTATAGCAATACCATCCACTTTAGTCACCATGTTTTTGTGGTTGCATTGCATTCTGGTCTATTGAGGCCACTTTAAGTAGAAAAATTCTCCATGTGATTGATCAAATTTGGTGCAAAATGACGTCTCTAGAAAGGAGCCCTCGCTTTTTGACTTAAGAGAAACTCACACCAAAAATATGACATTTAGAATTTCCATGGAAATAAATCCAGTGTTGGGGTGGCCAGTTACTCATGTGAATGCACAAAAAAACACAACCAAATAACAAAGTGTCACTTTACAATTGTGTTGAAATGTTTCAAGATTTTTTTGTCCCTTAAAAAGGTGAAGACATAATTATTTCTTTTACAGGAGCCAACAACACAAACAACATTTTGCGACGAGTTTACCCTGAGAAGGCGTCACCATGTTACACATCCAATAATCTAATAATGAAAAGAGGGGTTTTTGTAAAAGTAGAAAACACACACTATTCAATTGCTAATGGTACGATATTGGGTATAATTTGCTGGTGTTTAAAGCTCCTTTCAAAATCTTTTTTGCTGGATTTACAGTAGCGATCATGTTAAAGGAGCAGCGTGTGCCTGTGTAATAAAGGCCGACTCCAAGAGGATCAGGTGGTGGTAGTTTTGGGTGAGGGGTGGGGATTGTACACATAACAGCCACAAACAAACAAGTGCAAAGCCATAGCTGAACACTTGAAGTGAGGCGTGCACGACGTGGTTCAATTTGCAAATGACATGACTGATTTTAAGGCTGTTACAAGTTTTTGGAGGTTAAAGCTGCAGCATGTAGAAGATTAACACTGATGTTGACAGAATGAATGTCGCCAACTCAGATTTCAGAGGGAAGAAGCATCAAAAATACACAATTCCCAGCAGCTGCATCCTCATCAATAAAATGGAAAAGGAGCCTCTGATAGGAGATTTAAAAAAGCCTGAAAAACACCAGTGAACCTCAGTCTTTCCACTGAGTAAACACATTTATCCAAATCTCTGCACACACCTTTTAATCAGCTCTTTGGGGGATTTACTGGATTTGTAGTTGGAGCAGAATACACACATTGGTAACATTTGGTTACCCAGACATTGAGTCATCCTCTGTGACAGTGACATAAAACACCACCAGAGGATTCAGGGAGCTGCTTAATTCTTCAAATCTGAAACACTACTGGGCAGCTTTAAAATCCAAGTGCATGTCAAGCAAGTGAATCAATAAACAGTTTTAAAGGCACTAATTGTGTAGACATCCAATAAAAGGCCTGGGTCAGGATTTTTTTGAAATGCTTTAAACGGTATCAGTTAAGATTGTTTGATCAAATGTGCTTTGAGCTTCAGATTAGAAACAGATTGCAGCGATAAAACAGGTGTTTTTAACTGACCCTGAATGGGGTAATTTGACTGATCCAGATCCAGGTTTGCTGTACAGACAAAATGTTGAGTTTCATAAAACTGTGGCCCTTCACAGACTTGAAAGATCCATAACAAATAACAGAGGGCAGACATTCAATCCAACTTATTAGATATTAGATAATAAAACCATTGTTTTCTACGGAGGCCTCTACTAGTTTTGTGGTTGCTTTTAGAAACTTACAGATGCATTATGGAAACTTCTCAGATTTAAGACCGAGTAGGTAAATACCTCGTGGCGTTAACTCACACTCAGATCAAAGGAAAAGGAGATACAAATGATCAAACTGATGAAGGAATAATTTGACACTTTGTGAAAAATGCGAATTTGCTTCCTTGTCATCTTTCCTTCTTCTAGTTCCACGCATAACCCCCAGGAAAACAATATTGTTTTTAAAACTTAATCTTAGAGCTGCTGGTAGGTGGATTTCATTATTGCCAAACAGAGCTAGGCTAGCTGTTTCCTCCTCTTTCCAGTTATTGTGCTAAATTAAGCTAGGCTAACCAGCTGCTAGCAGTGGCTTCATATTTACTGTAGACACGACAGTGGTTTCGATCTTCTTCTCTAATTCTGTGCAAAATAAGCAAATAAGCACATTTCTCAAAATGTCAAACTGTTCCTTTAACATTACACCGCTGTATTAACTACTGTACGTTCTGTACAGTTTTCTGTTACTACACCTTTGACTCGTTAAACAATGTGTGTAGGTGCGACAGCGTTCAACAATAAACGAATTGTTTAGACTCAGTCTAAACGTCAGTCGCTGACATCAACTTCACAATAAGCGTGTAATTAGAAATCAAGCATTGTGTGTTATCTGACTGAAAACATTAGTGTTCCTATGAGTGGGTTCAAGGCAGAGTTAAGTGTCCTACTCATTTCATCATAACTTGTAAAGACATTCTTCAAGACATTAGATATCATTATGTACTGTACCTTTTTAAAGTAAAATTTAACCATTTGTGATAATTAAGTTTTCTTCAGCACCTTAAACCGAATACATTTCATTTTGAGCGCTATTACTTTCTTTGGTTTGTGTTCCGTTAGCACACAGATAGCGGACCAGTTGACAAACGGATGACGTCATATGATCTATATAAACACAACATCAACACACAAAATATTAACTTTCTACACCTTTCTCAAAGTGATGGTGGGTACTGACAGTATTGCAGTTTGAGTGACAGATCAGCTGCTGTGTACTGAGCAGCTGAGACCTTTGCTGTAGAGTTTAGAAGTTAAGGAAGACCACACGGACCATACATATGAGTAGTAGATTAAGAATATTCACACATCCAAATGTCTTTGCCTGTTGTAGGATACATGGCGCAGGACGACAGCAAGAGAAGAAACCTAGAGTTTGAAGTAAGGCTGTGTTTGAGGAGTATTTCTGTTAGAAATGTCAATCGAAACGCTCTTCAGACTGTGAGCAGAGATCCGTCAGGAGAGCAGTATGTCAGTGTACTGGAGGGTTTTTGTCTATTTTGTCCACATGCAAACATTGAGCATAATAGACAAAAAAAAAAAAAACACTTGCTGTTACAATCTTATTAGTGAGCAGTATTGAGTAGTCATGGAAGGCTCACTACTTCAGTTTCAAGATGAGGCTCAGATAGTTAAACAGAAACTTGGTGCTTTGCAGATGTGATGAAACACTGATATAATATCAATTGCATCTCTCTGACATGTCTTAAATAATGTCCAGCCTGACCATGAGGCTGTACAGAGTAACTGCAGGCATCTGCTAGCTGCAGCAGAGCATGTGTTGTTAAGATGAGACTGGTTAAGATCTTTACCTCGGATACAAAGTATTATAAAGTACCCTGTATGCAATATTTGCTACCAGGTTTAGAGCTACAGCTTTGTGTTTGCACTGTGAGCAATATTTGAAGGCCACAGTGACAACAGAAACCCGCCTGGTCAATACAGCCCCCCCCAACGCACTTTGACCAAAACAGAACTATTCTAACTCATTGACCACCAAGGGGCCAATCAGATTTACACACCTCTGATTCACCATCAATGTCACGGCTGTTAAGGAAAATACGTTCAAACTAGCAAGTGCAAATTATGTGAGAAGTTGATCATTGCCAGTCACAGCTTCTCAACTCTTGGCAACATTTATTTGATAGAATATATTAAGAATAAATGTCACAAAGGTGGCTATGTGGAAAATGGCTCAACATTTAATTTTATCCAGTTTTTTCCTGATTATTTTCAATTACTGCAAATGTGTTAGCACTTGCCAGTTAGCTACATAGAGGGATAATTATCATTTATTACAACTTGGGTTTTGTTGTCATAGTTTTGGCTTTCATTTCTATTGATGATAATAATATTGCACCCAACAAATAAATTACTGAGATTTCATCTGACTTTTTTTGCCGCAATCAGCAATTACCTTGTGAGTACAATGTTATCATTGATAGAAATAAAGCCCATGACTACAAAATAGGCCCGAAGCTGTAATGAACAAGTTAGAATTCGCAAGATCCAAGTCATACTGTTTCATACTATTACATGGATACAACCTGGGCCTTCCACATCACAGTTACCCTTAATGTGTTCAAGCAGTGACAGCTTTGAAATCAGGGAAACACTCTACTGTATCTGCAGCCTGCTACACTGGGCTTCCAGGTTTTTCACCCATGCAAACAGTTTAAAAAACTGTTTCCAGCATTTTGAACATTTCACATTTTCTGAGCAAATACCTGCTTCAGCTGAGAGGCAAAAAAAAGTGTCAACCTCACCCCTGTACAAAAACATCACTGTGCTTTCAAGCATTTTCACACTGTGAACAGGTGTAAGGTCTCCACCTCTTTCTCTGGTCTGACAACTTCTGCCCAGACCTTCTGGATTTACGTAAATGAGTTATTTCACCATTTAAAAGTAACACACACACCATCCCCATCAACATGTCCACAAAGTCGATCATTTTTTTGCACCAACATCGCTCGCAGCGTTCAGAAATCCCATCTTGTGTGTTCACTTTTCCAGCCTGTAAATACTGTACCCTTGTGCCTGGGTGGAGCTGCAGCACAAAACGTTCATTGAAAGTAACAGGAAAGCAAATATCTTGTTATTTATATTATATAATAAATAATAAAAACTTTGTTCATATATTTTGAATATGTAAAAAACGTTCTACCATAAAAGGGTGACTGGTTAGCAAAACCACTTGATACGGAAGCAGCAGCAGAGCTGATTATAAAAAGAAATGCATTGTATATATTGCCTAATTTTGAGTATATTGAGTCTTTGAATACAATCCATCTCAACTCCTGAGTGTTTCAGAGGATGTTAGAAAGCAGGACACCCGGCCGCTCAGCTCCGCAGTGTGATGAAGCTCCTGGTCACGCTGCAAAAAAACATTCTGCAGCACAAGCAGGTATATGTTTCACCCGAGGAGGAGCGCAAGTTAAGCTGGAGCTGGTGCTTTACATTTATAGTTTATTACGGTAAAGAGACACCATGAGCTGCTATCTCTAACCAACCACTCCCTTCTCCAGGGGCAAAAGGTTCTCAGAGCCACTCAACTTTTTCTCCAGCTTACTTCAGTCCGTTACCCCCCCCCCAAAAAACGTCTTTCCATCTGCAGATAAATGCTGAGAATGAAGCCTCAGATGGTAACGTGAAAGGAGTCCCAGCTGTCATCTTTGCCACTGCTGCTCCCATTCTTGGCTGCTGCCATTGTTGCTGTCCCGTCTCCAACCTCCCCGTCCGGCTGCTCCCCGGTGGGAGTGGCGCCAGGCTCCGGGTAATACTCGTCATCCTCGTCGAAGTAGCCGTTCTCCATCATGCTGAGGCTGGACGCGGCGCTCAGGTCCTGGCAGCTGCCCTTGTACTCCTGGATTGACTCGTGGAGAGACCACAGCTGGCACAGCAGGGACATGTCCTGCTGACGCAAACCCACCTGGAGGGGGCAGAAGCAAGATCCTGATTAATATATGATACAAAATACATTTTCTGATGGAGTCATTCAGCATTTTAAAGCTGTTTCTTTGTTTTTTTTCTGCTACTTTTCAACTTGTACATTAACTGATTAAGTGTTTGGTCTATAAATTGTCGGAAAAGCAAAAATGTCCATCACAATTTCTGTCCTCATATTGTGTCTTTTGTCCTTTCCACAGTTTAAACCCCACAGACATTTTATTCAGTATCACATAAGACAAAGGAAAGTAGGAAAGCCTCACAATTAAGGGACTGGAATTTTTGGCTTGACAAATACCATAATGACTGATGAACTATCAAAATAATGGTTAATTAATTTGATGCAGATAAAAAACTGATTCATCAAACAAGCCAAAATAATTCCATCATGTTTAAAGTTGCTCAAATTTGAAAATTCACTACATTTCTCCTTTTTTTAAAAAAAAACAACAAAAAAAAAATTTGTAAACTGAATATCTCTGAGTTGATTGAACAAACAAATTAATGAAATAATCTTTAGTTATTGCCCTATCTGATATCATGACATGCATAACATCATAAAGATGAAACGTGACTGTAAGCAGGGTTGAAAAGGGCATTTCTACTGCATACCACTCTGCTGACAATGCAGTATGAAATGAGGGGTCACTGCACTGTCTTCCAAACAAATTACAGTGGACAGATATGCAAGTCAGAGTCAGTTCAAACAGCTGAGACTGAGCGCTGTGCTGTATAATCTGGGGAGCGGCTTATAGTTGCTAAAATATAGAACACTGACAATTTATTAAACAGCGTGAACTACAAACTCTTGATAATACATTAACAGCAACAAAGCAATAAGCCTCGAGTTGAGGACTTGGTGTAGGGAGAGTAAAGCACATGAAGCAGAAACAGGATTTAGCAAAGCCTGTCACAAAAAAAGAAAAAACAAAAAGGCAACAGGGTTGAGTTTCAGCAACAGTTTCACCGTTCTAAATTCTAAATTACTGGATATGAGGAAACAGGCTATTGTTATGGTTTGAGTAAGAGCCACCATGATAATGAAGTCTGGTCTGCTGACAAGGGTGTGTAAAAGAGCATGTAATAAGTGTCTCACTCTGTTTGCACCTCACTAAATGAAATATCATGTATTAGTTCACTACAGGATTTTCTGCTGGCTCCTGTGTCATGGAAAAAGAAACTTGGGGTCAAGCTAAAAGGTATTAAATTGAGCTTACGAATGAAAATCTGCACAAGCCTAATGGCTTAATTTGCCTCATCTAATGCAAAGCTGTCCCTGATCCTGCTTTCTCTTGTAAAGGGTATTCTTCATGCCAGACTCCATTTTTAAACATCGCGTTTTATCTTCCCATGCTTACAAACGACTGTGTAGAACAACAACGCAATACAGTATGATAATCTTTTCTTAACTTTAGAAAATAAACAATTCTTTAAACAGAACCAACAACAATATATTAAAAATGCTCATCATTTTGGGCTTGTTTGATTGTAATATCCTCCTCCATTAAAAACTCTAAGTGGGCTGTTGCAAAAAAACGAAATCCATATTTGAAAGTCGATATTTTATTTACATAATGTGGTGCATGGTAAATGGTTTGTATGCCGAATCTATCAGAGGGTTCTAACAATTTGTAAGAAGCCTTAAGTTGTGCACCAAGAGGCGGTGAAGTTAGACCAAAAGCCAGACAACTTCAAACTACCAGAATTTCTCCAGGGAATCTGGCTGAATACGAATGTACAGAGCGCGTCGGGATTAAACGGCTCTCGATGAAACTAGGGGTGGAAAACAGAGCACTTTACCGTCGACCAGTAAAATGAAAACTCCCTGAAATATTACCATCTCTTTCCGCAGAAGAGCCAGGGCAGCGTCGAGGTTGGCCGGCTTGTTCGCCAGCAAGTTGTCCGCGTTGTTCCTGCCTCGGCTCAAGTCGTCCTGGATCATGGTTTTCTTCACATACATCCTCTCCATTTCTCTCCAGGAGCCGCCGCTTGAGTTCAGCAAGCCGCTCAGGCTCTTCGGCAGCGGGGGCAGACCCTCGATACAGGCCATTCCCCCCACATTACCGTTTGTTGACTTACCATTCATCGTCTTGTGTGTTAGTGAACGAAGTAAGGTAAGTTTTCACACTGAATTTAATTGTTTAGTCTGTAAATACTACAAACAGCGGGGACGTCCGACCGTCTCTCCTATTAAACATCCAAGCAACAGCCGTGGTTTTCTCTGCTCTGGGTAGCCAGCGACGCCACGTCAAGCTGGGCGTAATGATGTCATTAGATTTCCGGTACGATAACACAATAAAAGCTGGTGAAAGTGGTATGTGTTTTGTACCACGTGAAATAATTGTTTATTTGACATGTAATTTGTGGGTTCTGAAAAAATGAACACAACGACCATATCATAATATAAAGCTGAAATTTTGATGTTGATTCAGGGGTTGGGAGGGTAGACATAAAGCCAGTTGGTCTGCCAGTGTGCTATTTGAACCCCCAGCATTGGTTTGTTCCGAACAATGACTGTCTCCACCGATGATATGATTTGGCTAATTCAATTGAGTGTAGGCTATGTTGGAATATATATATATATTTTGTATATAACTTGGAAAATTCAATAAAGAAAAAAGAAATCAAGATATTCACACCATTTCATCATAAAATATATTCCAGACCATTAAAACACATTTTATGAACAACTAACAATTTTTTGCTTATCAATTAATCTCTCTGTTACTTTCTCAAATGATTAATTATTTGTGTAGTCTATGAAATGTCAAATGTAGTGGAAAACACCCATCCAAACTTCTCACAGCCCAAAACTGACATCTTGAAATTGCTTGACTTGATTGTCAGTCCAAATCTAAAACATACTGCATTATGCCAAAGAAAGGCAGCAAATTATCAAATTAAACCAGAAAATGTCTGACATTTTTACTTGAAAATTGGCTGAAACAATAAATCTATCATCTAAATTGTTTGGCCTTTCAAGACCAGATCAAACCTAACTGATCTGTAACGTCTTTGCTGTGTACTGTACAGCTTGGAAAGGAGGTTTTCTTGAGCCTTTATTTTGGAACTTAACTTCTGCTCTGTTATGATTGATTGTTGTACGTTTGACGCTTCTGGATTGTGGCTGAGCAGTAAAATCCGCTTCCTGGCTGCTGGGCGTCTCCCAACACTTTGAGGCAGGAAAACAGTCTCCTTTTTCTTGCTTTTTTATTAATTTGTTTCAGCAATCATGTTTATTGATTCATCATTTAATATTACATATATTTGATCATTACACAAAGTGATTTGAAAACCAGAACAGTTGAAAGATATAGAAAGATATATAATCAATTTTAAATATTGGGCTTGCTGATTGATAATTGATAAATACTTAGTTTTGAATTAAATTAATAATCAATAGAAAAAGTTAATATAAGTCCAAATAAAAATTAGTTCTTTACACTTCATTGTAAACCCTAAATGAAACACTAGGCTATATAAAGACAAACTGAATCATTAATAAACAATGAGTAGAATGAGTAAACTAACTGTCTGCCTATTGGTTTAATGGAAGATTGTGTTCATTTGATATATAAATATTATAAAACAAATTTATAGATTTCCCCAACATGACACCAGAGTGTAGACAGAGTGTTTGCAGTCATGACAGGAGTGCGTGTGCGGAACAATAGTTTGAGTACAAAGGACAGATGGTGGGCTTCACTTCCCGCCCCCCCAGCCTGTAGCACCGACACAACAATAACACAACAATAACCTTGAAACCAACACACAAAAGCATCACACGCTCTTTAGAGAGAGAGGAGCATGTGCTATACCACACACAAACACACACACACACACACACACACACACACAGATAGTCAGGCAGATGGATGAAGCCTGAAGCCTGGTACTCCTAATCACTCTGCTTAAATGAATAATATAAGACTCATTTCACTCCAACAGTTTAGACAAAAACATTAATAATTCTTGGCAGAATAGTGATTTGATTATATTTTTCTTTCATAGATCAAAGTATTGGCTGAAAACAATGTAGGAGTGTTATATACTGTAACACAGGGAGGAACTATTCAACTGTGATTTAAGATTTGAAAGTGTTTTTAATCCTGGTCTGTCAGAACATGGATTCTTTAAAAAAAAAAAAAATTCCTTTTAGCTCTCTTTTAGATCTATCATAATTAATTGATTGCTTGATCGACATAATTGGATAATCGAAAATTATTGGCATTTTTCAGATAATCACATAATTGTTTTAGTCACTTTTTAAGCAAAAAAAAAGTGAAAAACTACACATTCTCTTGATCCAGCTTCTAAAATAGCAGGATATGTTGCATTGGCCTATGTCATGTGGACAGGTTACATAGATGTATATAAAGACATACTGTATAGAAACTGAATGTCTTTGGGTTTGGGTCTTTTGGTCAGACAAAGACATTTGAAGATGCCACTTGGATTTTGAAAAATTGTGATTAGTGTTTTTTTGTTTGATTGTTTGTTTTTCTTTTGTTTTGTTTTCAAAAAATGTTCATTTATTTAATCAATCAGTAAAATAATCTTAAATTGCAGCCCAAGTTTTGTATTGAGCCCTGAGAAATATAACTAAATGCATCAGCAAATAATATCCTCAGTTAAAATCCTAACTTAAAAAAAAGAAGTCACAAACAAGGTTAGCTAGCTGAGTTTGTTAGACTTTATGAGAAAACAGAAATCACATTGCACACATTGACAAAATGTCAAGTAAAACAAAGTCAAATCCACATTGTATTTTGTTCCTTAATGAACATCAGAGACATGAGCTTAAAGATACGAACAAAGCATTTGTGAACTGTCAAGTAGCATTGTCTTTGTTAGCATTAGCGTGCTGGATAAAATGCTTTAGCTACTGCTCAGAGTTTATACAGTGATGCTACAGCAGTATGTGTTATAGTATATGGATTGTGGTGTTGTTTTATTAAGAAATTTAGCATCAACTAGCTAGCTGAAAGACTGTGTTCTGTGTTGGTGTTAGCTAGCCACAATCCTCTTGTTTTATCCACTGATGTTGAACACCCTTTTTCTTACACCTTTTACTACATTTAGTCAATGACAAGAATTCATAGTTATCACAGGTTCATATTTGTATTTAAATCCACCTTCATAAATTAAGTAGTGAATGCTCCGTGTTGACTTTCAACGTAAAACTCTATATACTGCTAAATAGGTGTTTTCTGTGATGGATAACCAACTAACAAGGTCATTTTATGTGTCTCAAATTCAATCAACAAAGTATCATATGTTATATTTGCCCTTGGAAAACACCACACCCCCACTGTGCGGCTTATTCCATGCTCTTCAAACAATTAGCCATCAGCTGACAGTCCACATCTGCACAGTTTAAAGAGACTGATCAAGGTCAATCTGTTTTGTCTGGGGATTTCATGAGCAGAAGGACCCCTCTATAAGCTTTCACCACCACTGCCACCATTATTATCATCATCATCGCTGCTGCCTGCGATCAAAGGATTAGGCGTATGATGGCACCCCCTGGGGATACATATAACCATAGCAGGGTGGTGTTAATCTGCCTTGCTAAAAAGCACAATGAGTTTGCATCACTTTGCATAGGCTGGCTAATAATGGTCCAAGGATATCCGCTTATGTCCCTGCTGGAAATGCAATAGCTTGCCTAAAGGCCAAAAAATTACAGTATATATGTAATATATATACATGTAGGCACAAAGGCCACTTCTCCCGTCACACATTCTCTCATTGCTTGTCTTTTATTTTGTGTCTTCATTTTATTTTCAATTATCCTTGTTATTGTATTTTTTTTTTATGCTTTTGTGTGTTTTATTTCAAGCACTCATAATATCAAATTGTATTTAAAAGATACTACACAATAGTTACAAAAAATTGATCGACATACTTGATACTGAACACTTTTGATCATCAATTAATCATTTAGTTATTTATCAAGCAAAATGCCACACCAACATGCCATCTGCTGACTCCAGCTTTTTAAAACATGATGATCAGCTGCTTTTCCTTTGTTTTATATCACAGTTGGTTTAATATCTTTGGGTTTTAGGCGGTTGTTGGGACGAAACAAACAATGTAATGACCTTATCCTTGGTTGTGGGAAATTGTGATGGGCATTTTTACTTCCTATTATTTCATTTTATGGAGTCAATGATTGATTGATTGATTGATTAAAAATAAATAGGACACCTGTCATAATTACCCAAAAGTTTGCTTCAGTGCTGCCTCACCGCTGCAACAAACAATAGAATTGAATTGCATTGAACTTGGAGCTTGTCTGGGATGTATCACTGCCAAAGACAGACAATAGGTTTGAGAGGAAGGAGGGAAGGAGGTTGTGTGCATGTCTACATTTGGAATAGGTCAGCTTCCTATAGTGCGTCAGCGTACAGCAGGTCAGGAAAGAGGAGTGGCCGGTAAGAACAGCTGCTCCAGGAGAGGATGAGGATGATGATGACAGCTTCCTGCCTGAGTCAAACAGGAATGGGATCAGCGTGAGTTATAGTAATTATAGTGCTGCAATGGGTGTATACTGATATGTTTTAGAGTATGAAATCACAAAAAAAAAAAGGAAGCCATGTGTACAATAAAAATACAACAACACATCACTGGTACATTGAGGTCCAATGGTGACCCAAACTGACCTTACATCCTCCTGCTGCAGAACCACTGGATGCATAAAACAACTTCCTCCTTGTGTTGTTGGCAGGAAACAATTAGTAATTTGTCACTGGTATGTGACTAATTTGTGCAATAGTCAGCATGCTGCCTTCAATGGCTCCTTGTAAACCTCTACTTCCGGGCTTGGAAGTCAATGGTGTAAAGTAACAAATTACATGTACTGTACAATTTTGAGGTAATTTTACTTTACTTGAGGATTCTCATTTCATGTTACTAAAAAAAAACTTCCACACCATTACATTTCAGAGGGCAAGAAGTCAGAAATATGACATGTTCTGCTTTTGTGCTCGTTTTAAATGCTCCTTGTAAGCTGTTACTTCCGAGTGCAGAACAAAACACGACCTGTAAGAAATGTTTTTTTTTTCTTTTCTTATTCTTCATCACATCTCAGTATCTCGAGCGTCAGAGAAAACCTACGCTTTCTGCCCCTGATGTATTTATCACTTCAGAGGGTGATGCATGTGCAACCAGATGGTAATGAAAGATGTGTGCGGCGGCAGCATCAGCAGCAGCAGCAGCAGCAGCAGCAGCAGCAGACTGTGGTTAATTGAAATGGGATGGGTGTACTCGACATGCTTTGTCACTGCCCCTGGCCTTGCTCCAGTCTTGCCTGCAGGGACAGGAAGGCGTAGTCCTGATCAGCAGCTGGCCTCACGCTGTCTGACCTCTGGCCTCACCCTCCTCCCCCCTCTTTCTGTTCACCCACCAGCTCTGTTAACGCCCACTTATAGGTCTGCCTTCCTCTCCCTGCCTCCTGGACGCCCCCTGTCATTATGAACAGTTTAGGGTGTGCACAGCTGTCTGGGTTTTTTTTTTTGATGCACTTTACAAGAATCTGCGCAATGAAAACAGATGGTTAAAGCTGCTTAAGGCAACACTGACACAGTATCAACAACTAATGTTACTATTCTCAATTATGGCTGTTCAACTGAAATATAGTGCTAAAAATGACCACTACCACTTCATTGTTTGCATTCTAAATCACTTAAGGTTATGTAATGTAATTAAGAAAGTTTTGCTTTGCCTAAAGCCGAGATTACCAACCTTTTTGACCGACAAAACAAATCAGTGTCTACTTGCAACATGAGCTGTGACAAGTTCAATCAAACAGATTGTCTCTTTCGAAGGACTTTAAGGTTAAGATTTACAGGCCTGAAGAGGTGAAAGAATCCAACGTTTCACAAGAAAACAAAGCAAAAACTAATGCTGTGAATATTTGATCATGCATGTGTGCATTAGGTGTTGTGTTCATTTATTATTACACTTAACACTTTTTAGCATCAGGAGCGATGATTATTTGTTAGGTCCTGGCATAATTTCAACTCCACACAAAACATTCAGGTAAATGGAACAGTAAAAATGTTTTTATTTGGCAACAAAACTTCTTAGCAATTTCCTTTAAAACAAACAACAACAACAACACATAAAACAACACACATAGAAAATCCTAATGTTTTCGCAGTTAAAATCTGCATTTTGTAATTTAAACATTTCCCTAAAAATAATAAGTGAGCAAAAACATTTTAAGCCGTCCTCAAATTTTCCACTGTCGACCTGACTGATGAAGTACAAGATGGGTGCGGTGTTGAAATAAATAGCTAGCGAGTGTGAAATCTGATTCCCGCACATCAGCAGAGGTCAGTCGGCGTCTCGTGCTGAACTGAGGTGGAGAACACTTCAGACTACAGGAACCAGTCCACAAGCATCCACCCGCAGAGGAGGCAAAAATAACCTCTCTCTACACACACACACACACACACACACACACACACACACACACACACACACACACACACACACACACACACACACACACACACACACACACACACACACACGACACTGCAGCTTGTGAATTTATACCCTAACTGGTATCATCATACTGATCAATCTCATCAATTGCTTCACTGCATTACAAATGTCATGGCTTTCTAATGTATTCCAGCCCAATGTAGGAAGCTCTGCAGTGAAATAATTCATAAGATTTACACAGAACTGATCAGTGTGATAAAAAAATAACATGAGAATGCTATTCATGAATTATTCTAAAGTTAAAACAACAGTGTTAAGGATTCGGGTGAAAGTTTTACCAGAATTTACTTGTGTTTTCTTCGTTTTGTTTTACCTGATGTGAATAAAAACTAATTTAACGTACATTATCTGTTAAACCCTCCTGTTCTCTTGGTCTCCTAAGGCACGAGCTGTCAGACAGGCACTCGTGATGGAAGGATTATCATTAATATTGACAACCACAAAGAAAAACAATCCAATCTCGTAGTAAAACCATCCAACCAACGCTTTAAAATCAAAAGTGTAATTGTAATAACACTGAATATCCAATATCAAAACAGCAAAATCCCTGAAACTTCTATTGACTTTCCTGAAGTTGGTTTTATAGCAACATCTCTTCTGCATTGTCCTCCTTAGCAATCTGCTCCTCCCTGTTCACGAGAGGCAGGAATCAAGATGCTCGTTGATCTTTGACTCCTGCACCTTTGCTTGGCACACAGGACAGCTGACCAATAGCGCGGAGGAGGAGGAGGAGGAGGAGGAGGAGGTGGAGGTAACGCTGTGCAATGCTGCAGAGGAAGGAAGAGAAGATGTAGTGGAGGATGAGGAGGAGGAGGTGGTGGTGGCAGTTCTTTGCTGCATTGCAGGTGTTTTTGTCTTTGTTGACTCCCTCGACGCTGCTGCTGAATCGCTGCCTAACGTTTTCTGGAAGAAGTCAAAGATGCTGGCTGAGCTGTTGCGGTCGTCCCACGGCCTCTTCCTTGATGTCTGACCCCCACCGGCAGCTCCTAGTGTACTGTCACTGTTGGAATGATTGAAATATTTTGACTGTAGTGGTTTAGCAGGGCTGCCTTGACTAGATTTGCTTGGACTAGGTTTAGATGTGCTGGCAGAGGAAGAACTTTGTTGTTTAGGAAAGGAGGAAGAGGCAGAGGTAGCACTCATGGTACTCTTTGGTGATGTCCGTGAATCTCTTTTAGTTTCTGTATTTGAGGGGGACGGCCCAACTGATTTCCTGACACCTATGCTGTTGAAAAGGTCTTCAATGGACCTTTGCTTTATTTTCTCTGCTCCCAGGCTACTGCTGCCGCTGTGGGGTTTAGGGATTCTGACTGGTGAGCCACCGATGTTGACAAAAACCCTCGTATTACTGACAGACCTCTTTACAGGTGGCTTCTGCCCCGTGGAGGCTGCTGGCCTGATGGAGGGAAAGGCAGCGGAGATCCCTGTTTTATCAGGGCCGGAGCGAACAGGAGATGTGAGAGTTTTAGCTGGGGATGAAGGGGTGGGGAGTTTCTTGGGAGGGGAGACGGGGCTGGATGTAGGGGATTTCACAGCAGGCATCGGTGGTGGTTTGTGAGAAGGGGAGGAAGACGTAGAGGACTGTGACTTCACTCCGAGTACGAAGCCTTTGCCACTAAATGGGATAATATTCCTTATGTCCTGTGATCCAGAACCTGACGGAAGAAAGGAAGCAAATTATGAGTCAAGCAACAAATTTTTCTTTGAGACGTCTGTGCAGATGAATCATTCTAATACGCTGAAATAGAATTGAAATAGAAAGTCACAGTCCTTACAATTTCACATTAAATCAGACTTCATTTTTGATAGTACTTATGATCAGCACTTCTTCAATATCCACTCAGTGTATTTACATTCAGTAATTTAGATCAGATCAAAAAAAAATGACCTTTGTAGCAAGGCTGACAATATACATACAATAAAGAATACAATGCTACAATTACTTTACTATATAGTTTTTAATGTTAGTTGTGGCGTCCACCATTCCACCTGAATACACGAGCGGCTCAGAGGAAGTGATGCACGTATGTAATCCAGCATTACAGCGAGGGATTTTGTCTCACTGATAACAGCGCCGCTCGTTACTGTTCACTCTTCTGCAGCAGTATCAGAGCTGTAATAAGTTGCTGCTAATGCAGACTCAATATTTTCCTATGGCTGCTGCTTCATATGAAAAGTAGTTCACTGGTGCAAAACTGAGTGGCTTTTATTGTGAGATCGTTCATCAGAAGTGGCAACCAACTTGTTCTGTCTTCAGTACACAGTTGACATCATTTGGAAAATACATAATCTCTTTCAGCTGAATACATAGAGGAGGTCGGTGCATGTCACCTGTAGCTGTAGTTGTACTTGAAGCCTTGCCATTTCCTGAGGCCTTCTTATCTGAGGTCTTCCCGTCCTTCTTGCCTTTTTTGCCATATCCTTCAGGCTCCTTGATCTTGGTGTACGCCCCGCCACACGTCCTCCGGTGGTCCTCCCACCAAGGGTCCAAAGAAGACGGAGCCCGGTTCATGGCCCTCTTCACGTAGCCAAAGTAGGGCTTGCGGTTTTGACAGGGCCCATTGCATCGCCACCAGTGCTGCCGGTACACATCAACCTCATCATGGAAGCTATGGTAGATCTGATGAGACGACAGAGAGAAATTTCAGGTGGTTATTTTATTGTTTAACGTATAATAACGTAAAATATTGGCTAACTGCTTAAAATGAGTAAAATAAAATATACCTACAGTAATATTTGTTCCACTGGCCTTGTTGATTCGGTTCATATGTTTGCAGAACTCGGGTCCGTGACCATCTCTGTCTCTGTTGTTCTGGGTCACAAACAGGAGGGCGTGAATCATTTCATGGAGGAGCGTCTGGGGAAACAAAAAAAAAAATACATCTGTAAATATCTGTCTGAGCACATGGGATGTTTGAGCACACACAAACATCCCAGATACAATCACATATACTAACACACAGTTGGAATTTGGAATCTGAAGGAAAATATGTCCTGACTTTCAGAGAAAGAGTTTCTCTTGTGTGTTAAAATAATTTTGGATGTATTTTATAGTATGTAACCAACAATGTTTCTTTAGCTGTTCATGTATTATGGCTGTTATGTTATTTAACCTCTGATTCCAGTATTAGTAAACTAATTATATACATTTCAATCTTCAAAATAAACTGTTTTACTTTTGTAAAGATACAGCCTTGTGTGTATGTTTTCATTGTTGTGTTGTTGTGGTCATTTTTCCCCCTTAATTAACGTTTTGGCACAAATTATTATCTGCAAATTGAAATATTTCAACAGAAATTGTTAGAAAGGAATTAGAGAAGATTAGATTTGATAAAATACTAGATCAATGTAACTATCCACCTCACCTGAACCAGGTCTTTTCTAGGTCTCAGCTTCAGCAGAGGCTCACTGAGTCTGATCGAACACAATCCACCTCGGCCCTCGTAAGAACACACGCCAGCACACCTAAGATAAAATGAAAGAGACATTAAATACAACACACACAGGCCTTTCATAAAGCCCAGTGGGGAAAAAAACATCCCGCACTCTTACTCCCACACCACTTTACCGCATTTAGATATCAGGGTGATCTTAGCCTTACGGCAATATCAACACAAGAAGCTATACCATAACAAGTGACTTACAGTGTCATTCTGGGACTCCACTTAACCTCCACACCGCTGAGTTTCCCCCAGAAGAACATGTCATTGAACTCCAGAAACATGGCTCTGACATCGGGGCTGGGGTCCAGTATCTCCCAGGACTCGTCCACGATGGACAGCGGCCTCTCAGGCTGGGCAGCGGGCTTAAAGTAGGGGACAACATCACTGCCACCTCCAGGGGCTACATCCACTTTTCGTTTCTTACTGCTTTGTCCGAAGCCGTTATCCTCAAAACAGTCTGATGGAAATAATGACGTCTCATATTCACTGTCAAACTGCTCCTGTAGCTGAATAGCGAGCAGAAAATCCTCATCCATTATGACGGAAAGAAAGGAAAATGGCGATGGAAGTAACCAAAGTTAGCTACCCCGAGTCACCCTCTGTTAAAAATATATTCTCTGTTAAAATATTTTGCCTTTAGTCATGATTTCACCGTAAAATGCATCATATCTTCTTGACGACCGAAGATGTTTGCTAACAGTCACCAATAGTTCTTTTTCTTCTTCTGGTTGTAGTGGCCGTTGGCAAACATTTTCCGGGTGCATTAGCGCCACCCACTGATCTGGAGTGTGAACTAATATTATATTATATTTAAGTTAAAACTATTTAACCATGATACAATTAATAAAAGTTGAACCAAATACAAATAAAAAAATATATTTAATATTCATTAATCTTTTGAGAACTCTTCTGTTTAGTTAATCATAACACAACCAATTTCCGCTAAGGATTTAAAGGAAAAGACTGTGCAGTGGTGGAACATAACTGAGTACATTAACTCAAGTACTGTACTTCAGTATAGTTCTGAGGTACTGGTATTTACTACTTACTACTTGAATATTTACACTTTATACCACTGCAGAGTTTCCGCTCTAGGTTTTTCTCACGAACCTGACGAATTCGAAGGAGTGCATGCTGGGATGCGTAGTCTTCTTCAATTTCAAGTCGTTGGCCAATATAAAATCCAACCGTGGTTTTTATTGTTGTCGTTTAGTGGTTAAATTCATGAAAATTAGTAACAAGTCCGACATATATAGTTTATAATTTAAGTGCTGTGATCAATAACGATATTAGCTTGTAAGAACCAGTACGAACGAAAACGTATCATTTAAAAATTCTTGTTTTGATGAAATTTGTTGACCATCTTTTTTTCCTGAATCACGTGACGTTTGGGTGTAAACCAATTTACAGCTTCCTGTTTGGGTTGCAAAGCGGATATGAACCGAGGAGCCTCTGTAAACTCTTCTCTTGACTAAATTTATCCCCATTTTGTCAGCATTTTGTTTTAGTAAGCGAACACCCGCGCGACGGAAGATGTCGGAAACGGGAAACCGACTACGGAAACTGCTCGAATCACCTAATTTCGACCCGCAAAATTACGTGAAGCAGCTGTCACAGCAGTCCGATGGCGACAGAGATTTGCAGGAGCACCGTCAAAAAATCCAAAACTTGGCCGACGAAACGGCTCAAAACCTAAAGAAAAATGTCTACAAGAACTATAGACAGTTTATCGAGACGGCCAAAGAGATTTCCTATCTGGAGAGTGAAATGTACCAGCTGAGCCACATCCTGACAGAGCAGAAGAGCATCATGGAGAGCATCACTCAGGCCTTGTTGTCCACTGACAAGGATGAGACGTCGAAAGAGATGCAGGCTGCTTTCCCCAAAGAAACAGAGGAGCTGAAGCAGAGGACGCTCACCTCACTGCTGGAGAAAGTGGAAGGGGGTAAAAACATCATGGACACCCCAGGGAGGCACCTTGTCTACAATGGTGACCTTGTTGAGTTTGATGTAGACAACATGTCCCCCATTCAGAAGGTGCACGCTTTCCTCATGAATGACTGCCTGTTAATCGCCACCTGGCTGCCAAACCGTAGAGGCACTGTGAAGTATAAATACAACGCCTTGTACGACTTGGAGAGCTTCGCTGTGGTCAACGTAAAAGACAATCCTCCCATGAAGGACATGTTCAAGATCCTCATGTTCCCAGACAGCCGCATCTTCCAGGCAGAAAACAGCAAAATCAAGAAGGAGTGGCTGGAGATCCTGGACGAGACCAAGAAGAACAAAGTCACCAAGGACAAGCACAAGAAAGAGGAGGAGGTCCCTACTTCTCCTGTAAGACCTGAGGTGTCCACCAATCCTTTCGATGAGGAAGATGACCAGCCGCCTGATGCTGAAGAAAATGTGGACCTAAGCCTTGAGTGGATCCAGGAGCTGCCAGAGGATCTGGACGTCTGCATCGCCCAGAGAGACTTTGAGGGCGCTGTGGACCTGCTGGACAAGCTCAACGAGTATCTCAAAGACCAGCCGGTCACCCAGAAGGTCAAAGAGCTCAGGTCCAAGGTGGATGAGCGTGTGCGGCAGCTGACTGAAGTCCTGGTTTTCGAGTTGTCCCCAGATCGGTCCCTTCGTGGGGGACCCAAAGCCACCCGGCGGGCTGTTTCCCAGCTGATCAGATTAGGTCCTTCTTTTTTTTTTTTTCATCAGTAACACCACACATCAACAAAAAGTCAGCTGAATACACTCACATTTGTTTCACATTTGCACAGTTTTTGGTTGAAAAATGACTTAACAGTCAGTTATCAAACTAGTTTTTGGTTTATTTTGTGTCGATACACTAACTGATTAATCAACTAATCATTTTAACTTGAGTAAAGAGTATCTCTCCTTAGATCTTTTTCTGTCACTCAGGGTTTAAACGTCTCAGTTGCAGGATAATTGCATATTAAGATTCTTGTTTGTGGAGCATTGACAACACAAACTTTCTTTTATAAACTTTTTTATACTGTCAGAATAGTTTCTCAAGTATCTATCGTAGTTATCTAATCGTGTTTTTTAATGGCAAATGTAATGAATATGATATTTGACATTAGGATTTAGTGCAGAATATATAGCAGACAAGACATCTTAGATTGGATCATTTTTGTACAGTGTCTCCACAGAAGTGTGGGACATTCATTAGATTATTTGGACCGAACTCAACACACAGTTTTAGTGTTAGAACATACAAGTAGAGTGTATATCCAGGATGATCAAAATCACAGCTTGGGAACATACTGACGGAGGAAGGAAGGAGGGAAGGAAGAGGATGTAAAATACAAATGATATCAATACAAATGATAAGAGATACACAAGAGATGGATTTTAGAAATACTGAAGTTGTGAGTCCAGATTGCCCCAGAAAGTAATTAGTTTTTGTTTTACCACCAACCAAACTCTGCAACATTTCCTGACTATTAAAAAGGGCAAATTGTTTGTTATGTTCTAATATCTTCTCAAAACCTTCCTCACACTGCCATGTTCGTTGTATGATGGTAGAGAATATTCAATTCCATTCAGGTTTTTTTTTTTTTTTTTTTTTTAAATAGTCAAATATGAAGATCCTTCGCCAAAAACATTAGAATCAGCCTCTTGTAAAAACATGTTGCAGTCTGTATGTAATTATAGACTGTAAACACCTCTTCACGTCATGAAGCTGCCAGAAATATTTCCCAGGACATGAATTTTGTATCATCAATCATATCTATAACCTTGACGACAGATTAAAATGTCAAAATCTAGAATTATATAAAAAATCTGGACTACATCACTATATAAAGTCATACATTTGCACTCAATTTAAATAGTTTTCTACTTTTCTCCTGCGTTGCAGGCCAGTCCACGAAGGCCTGTGAGCTGTTTCTGAAAAACCGTGCTGCTGCAGTCCAGACGGCCATACGGCAGCTTCGCATCGAGGGAGCCACGCTGCTCTACATCCACAAACTCTGCAACATCTTCTTCACCAGCTTGCTGGAGACGGCCAAGGAGTTTGAGATGGATTTCGCAGGAAACACGGGCTGCTACTCTGCCTTCGTGGTCTGGTCCAAATCAGCCATGAGGATGTTTGTGGACGCCTTCAGCAAACAGGTAGGACGAGGAGAAGATCAAGTCGGAGGCTCTTGAAGGCCAGAAAAGATGATTTATTGTTGCATATGGCAAACAGGGACTGCAATATGTCTTTTGAATATGCAAAAAAAAAAATGTCCCTTTTCTTTTCTGAACCAGGTGTTTGACAGTAAGGAGAGCCTGTCGACAGCAGCAGAGTGTGTTAAAGTGGCTAAAGAGCATTGTCAACAGCTGACAGAGATTGGGCTGGACCTGACCTTCACCCTGCAGTCTCTGCTGGTCAAAGACATCAAGGCGGCCCTGCAGAGCTACAAGGACATCATCATCGAAGCCACCAAGCACCGAAACTCTGAGGAGATGTGGAGGAGGATGAACCTCATGACCCCTGAGGCGCTGGCTAAACTCAAGGTGCGTGGTGGTGGTGGAGGACATTTGAAGAAGTAATGTTAGACAGAAAGTGTTGATGGGCATTTTTCACAGTTGTTTCTCATTTTTATAAATTAAACACTAACTGATTGATTGAAAAAAAAAAATCTACTTGAAGTCTTCTTTTCATTTCTGTAGGTGGTGATTTCAACCTGTGTGCAGAGGATTTTTAGCTGGGAACACATAGATACTGAGTTTTATTAACAACAAATGCTGTCGTGTATTGCTGTTATGAATCACCGTTTTTGGTTTATGGTGTTTTAACCTCACCGAATGTGCGTTTTTTCTCTGCAGGACGAGATGCGCAGCTGTGGCATGGGCAGCTTCGAGCAGTACACCGGCGATGACTGCTGGGTGAACCTGAGCTACACCATCGTGGCCTTCACAAAGCAAATGATGAGCTTCCTGGAGGAAGGCCTGAAACTCTATTTCCCCGAGCTGCACATGGTGCTGCTGGAGAGCCTGAGGGAGATCATCCTGGTGGCCGTGCAGCACGTGGACTACAGCCTCCGGTGCGAGCAGGATCCTGAGAAGAAGGCCTTCATCATGCAGAACGCCTCCTTCCTCCACGACACCGTGCTGCCCGTGGTGGAGCGCAGGTTCGAGGAGGGCGTGGGCAAGCCGGCAAAACAGCTGCAGGACCTGAGGAAGAGCACGAGGCCGGTTCGAATCAACCCGGAGAGCACCACATCTGTGGTCTGAGACTGATATGAACTTCTTTAGGTCATTTGAAAACAGATGTCAATCTGCAATGTCCTGGCAATTTCAACTCCCATTTTAGAAATAACTGCTAGATCTTGTTTGTTTTGAGACTGCAGGACAGGAAATGACAGATACATCACGGATAAAGTTGCATTAACAACAGAAAAAAGATACCTCAAGATAGGTATGTGAAGAAAGCTACTTTGCACCTGAATTTGTAGTGTGTCTCATAAAAATACCCATTTTGATTTTGGCTAATACAGATGAAAAATTATCTGTATGCTAATATTCTGATTAGACCCGTAATGTTATGTGCAGTTTTGGGCTCATGTGTGTTTTCTCTTGATAACACAGTTGATTACAGAAATTGGCAAAAAATCCTTATGGCATATCTGTGTACTCACTGAGAAAAGCCAATGTTTATGTTGTTTCAAAGTTTGGAAGTAATCTATTGATGTTTGATCCAAAGTCACTTATCATTGATTTTTCTGCTGGACTGTTATTAAACACTAAATAGTGTGCTAGCATACTAGTACTGGATAAAAGGGATGACTGAGAAGAAGATGCACTTGTAAATGTTCATTGTTATAATAGTCAAAATGTATAAGTTTGTGTTTGACAGCAACACATGAAATTGAATAAAGACCACCTTGCACAAATACAATCTTTGTTTCTTTATATAAACAACACACTGCCCTGCTATACAGACTATTTTTTTCACAGCAGACATTTTGCTTTGTTAAAGCACAGAAAGCACAGGTGTAATTCATTACATTAACAACGGCTCAGCTCCCAGTGAGTCAGCGTGCACGATAACAAGAGCCTGGAGCTGACAGCCTCTGTTACTGTCTGTAACTGCACCTTTGTTTTCCCTTTATCAGAAAAATCTGCAGTGAAAAAAGCCTATTGACACTGAAGTCAAGACAAAGACATAATTTACATATTTTGTATTGTAATTACATGTTTGAATGATGAGCATCACTTTTTTTTCCCGTGCATTGAAGCATTAATTATTCTTAAATCATTACCAGATGATTCAGATTATAGACTTTTTTTCACAGCAGCTATTTGACTTGTCATAGCAGGAAATCACAGGTGGAACTAATGAAATTAACGACGGCGCCCCTCCCTGCAATTACTGTTATTAATTACACCTGTGTGACATGCCTGTTTCAGCCTTAGTTTTTTTTGGGGGGGGGGCTTTACTTTCAACCTAGTACGCATTGTAATAGAAAAAGCCTGGGTAAAACAAATCATCCGAACAAAATTACAGTTTTAACAGGCGTTTGTTGTGACTAATAAACTCAAGCTTGCAGATGATTTGATAAATCTAATCCTCTGTCTGGTATTTGGCAGAACAATCATCATTTTTTCTGGATAAACTCAAACTCACATGCTTATTTGATGCAGTTAATGGAGGTCAAAACTGATAAATGATATAGAATTATTACATATATTATTATATAGAATTATATTCTTTTGATTGTCTTGAACTAAAATCATCTACAGTACATATGTTAGTATAGAGAGGAGGACTGAAGCACTGCCTGTACTTCCACCGTACGGCACGCAGCAAAAAAGCATGTCTGTACAAAACAAAAGCTCTATAATTAATTTATGTACTGATAATTCTTACAATATGACATCAAATAAAACCAAAATACTTCCTGATCCTTGTTTCAAGGCTGTACTGCCCTCTTGTGGCAGCTCAGAATCAGAGAATATTAAATATGATGATTGATTTAGATTCTGCAGATGTTAAGGAAACCTTCATAATCTTTATTTATATGAAAAGTAAGTAATAATAATATTAGCAGAGGCTGAGTTTTACATTAATTGTGGTGGTCACTGAATTCATAAATACCTTTCATCAGGTCTAGTGTTAAAGTGTATTTCCTGGTTATATTTATTTCCCCTTAATGAACTGTATTAGGAAAAATCTATGGACTCAACAGCCTGCTTTACTAGAAAATGGCAAGATCTAATCCTGACTTCAGTCATGTGACCCAGCATGCCTCGCAGTTGTTCCTGTGGTAAAAATCAGTTGGATTGTGTCGTAGAAACACGGAAACAACTGCTCCTCTCCTCTCTTTGTGTAAAACATTGCCCAGCAGTGACAGGCCTGAAGATGCAGATATTTTTAGACCCCGTTCATGATTCAACACATGACTGTTCTCTCTGCTTCACGGCTCATCTCATTATAATCTCTGATGTGATCGAGGGCTCGAGGGAAGCCTTGGGCGAAGTTATCAGCTTTATCCTCAGAGAAGGAGCATCAGGCTGGGGGGGATTATTCGAGAGGAATTCACTCACTCAACACTCTGCAGGAACATACAGTAAATACAGTATTTCACGCCATGAATAGACGGCAGTTTTGGTTCTCAGTCACCAAAGATTATGGCTCAGCATCTTCATCTAAGGGCAGACTGAGACAGAGCCTGTTTAACCACAGAAAAAAAACATGATACATGTTTAGATAGTTGTTACCAACCTCATCTTAGTTCACATCAGTACAGTTCCACAGTTGGGAGGAGGCTGATATCAGCTGTTAGAGGTAAATTCTCCTCACCACATGAAGTGATACATGTCGTTTTTGCACTCTGGTGAAATAAAAGCTTAAATGAATTCATCACACAGCAAAGCAACTAAGCACATTTCCATTTTCTGCTACTTTATACTTCATTTCTACTTTTCAGATGTAAATATTTTACCTTTATTCCACCTCATTTATTTCATATTAAGTAAGTGAGTTTGCAGATTCATATTAATCATACAAAATATAAGCAACAAATAAATGATCATGTATTATTTTTGGTTAGGATAAGATATAATAATACTTTACTCAGCAGTATATATAACAATTAAAACTTACCTCCACCTTCACCAGCTGCAACATTAAAGTGATGCACTCATTAATGCATCAATAATTATAATCCAGTAAAGCAAGATTCAGGAAAACGGACCGTTCTGCATATTTTACCATTGGTACTTTAAATATTGATGGTAATCTTGATGTTAATACTTTTGTACCTTAAGTAAAAATATAAATGTAGGTTATAGCATTAAGTAAAAGATCTGTGTATGTCTTCCACCTCCTGTTTTTCCACTCATTAACTCTATGTGTGGTATTTGAGAATTATTCATCTATATGATCATAAATGACTTTTTTTTTCTAACAACAAAAACTAACTAACTTTAAAGCTGCACTAATAAATATCTTTTAACAATGGGTCAAATAAATACATGTAATGTGAAATGGATCACTGATCGTGATGAACCTATAGAGAATTATTCCTTGACCCTGCAGCTCCCCTTAACTCTATACAACTAGTGCTTTACTGTCACCGCCCCTCTGTGACTGCTAGATGTCCCCAGTGTTTCCTGTGTTTGTTTTCCCTGTCTGTCTTTCCCTGTGTCTCCTCCTCCTTGTGTGAGTGTATGTGTGTGTTTCTCAACATGGGCATGGCGCAGCGCTGACTACCTGGCACACCTGTGACTCATCACTTGTCAAGCCCTGTATAAGAACCCCCGGCTCTTCACTCACTCGTCGCCAGATTGTTCTGCTCTCAATGTGGTAACCGCCCAGGCCACCTTCTACTCTAGGGAAAGAAACCTTAATGGGTCACTTGTTGTTTTTTGGGAAAATGCTCCTGCTGACGATCCATGCACTGGCTTTCCACCCCCCGGACACCACCAGTCTCCACCTGGATCCCTTTCCTTCCTGTACTCTCCACTAAAATTGTCCCATTGCATTTTCTGACTTTGGATTACGCCAGTAAAGAACTTTTATTGCATCCATCCTGTCATGTCTGTGTCTGAATCTGCCCTGGGGTCCAAACAGAATTTAATACCAAATCGTAACACTTTAGTGTCTTTGAGCTCACTGTTTTGGCTTCAAGGTGCTAACGTGAATGAATGCTAATCTTGCTCTGGTCACTGCAATAATTTTTTTAAGGTGATAATGTGTAAATACTTTGTTTACAGCTTTTCCTGCTGAACTTAAGTGACCAAAAGAAAAAATTTCTTAAAGTGGTGCCATCTGATGGCAGTATCAATAATGCCATTTTCCAGTGGGACTGTCTCTTTTTTTTTTATTTTTTATTTTTTATTTTTTTTACAAAACTCAACAGCTAGTGCTGGAATTTGAAAAGCATCATAATCATAGTAAATTCTACCTGTGATAACTTCAGCAATTTACAGATGAATTTTTTATACATTGAAATCTATGTGTCCAGCAACTTTTACCCACTGCTGATAATGTTGATCCTGCTGTGTACTTGCTCTCTCCTTTGGATGGCTTACTACACTCCTGACATGAACATGAAAGAAAGAACAGAAAATGTGGACTGATTTTCAGCATAATGTACATAAAAAAAACCCCAAAATAACTCTGATTTTAAAAGGTTTTTATTTCAGAAGCATCACTTTCAAAAACCATTTAGGCTTCTGTATCACTGTCAAAGTGACAATTTAACTTCAGCTTCCATCTCTGCCTATCATACTGTGCTGTCTTACAGTGATTTCCAGTCGTTACTAAATGTTTTATAAGTACATGTCCTCACATGTCCTCAGTTCTCACTTAAACTGCTTAGATTACAGTTAAAGGTTAAGTTAGGCAATGAATGTAATTGGAAGAGGAAACAACTGTACATTTTTCCTGTGTTTGTGTAAAGCGAGATTGTGTAGTTACTTGTGTTGAAGTGGGTGTGCAGATAATCACTGTCATTTCACCACAGAGCTAAATTCCAGGTAATGGGATGCTAACAGGGCTAATAAATGGAGAGCTGTCCCAGTGGGTGGCATTAATGCTACACCCTGAGGGGCTTCAGTCATGGCCGCCGTCTGGTCAATTAAATGTTTAGCTAACACAGAGGGCTAATGTCAAACATCTCAAAGGTTACTGGATCGAAACTGACTTCAGAGGGTCTCTCATATGTTTTATGCATATCTGCTGCGATCCCTGTAATCTGAAACATGTTTTCAGTCTCACATAGTTTCATGTTTTAACTTTATTTATTCCTTCTTTGGTATGTTACCACGGTGATTGTGTCTCAAACTGACAGGCAGAACAAATACAGATTATCAGGTTGTCAGATAAATGATCATCATGATCATTGTCATGATGATCACCATTACTGTTGATGTGTTGACAATCACCTTTCTGATTCCTTGACCAACATAAGAGGGATATGGCTTGGGCTAGGGCTAACGTTTATGATGGAAAAGTACATTTAAAGTACTTTAGCTAAGTACCTACACCTAGATTTCAGTTACTTTAAGTTTCTGCATGCTACATTTAAGAGGTAAATATTGCACTTTTTACTCCACTACATTTACCTGACAGCTAGATTTTTTCTTAAAGTGAAAAAAATGATAATTTTACAGATTAAATCACCCAATCATAAATAATTAGCTTCTTCTCAACATTAAATATTCATTACATGTTAAAAAATGATAAGCTAATTATATAAAAATATGTTCTGAATTCTGTATAATGAGTAATTTACTCATTACATTACTTTCGGTACAGTAAGTAATACAGTAATACAGTAAGTAGCCTTTATATATATTTAATTGAGCTTTACACACTGAGTAATAAGGTACGTTTTACTGAATACTGACAGTTTACATGGAAACATGGGAAAGGACCTGAGTATTCTTCTCATCACTGAACGCTTTTTGTGTCACTTTGATGTGATTGATAGCCTTTATGAAGTAAAGGAAATTTAAATTTATTCTTGATTTTTTCCGAAAAAAAAAGAATCAAT
>NW_019174280.1:4396666-4442734 GCF_002260705.1 Seriola dumerili
GCGAAGTTATCAGCTCTATCCTCAGGAGAAGGAGCATTCAGGCTGGGGGGATGGGGATTATCGAGAGAATTCACTCACTCAACCACCTCTGCAGGAAACATACAGTAAATACAGTATTTCACGCCATGAATAGACGCAAGTTTTGTTCTCAGTCACCAAAGATCTATGGCTCAGCATCCTCTCTAAGGCCAGACTGAGACAGAGCCTGTTTAACCACAGAAAAAAAAAATTGATACAATTTAGATAGTGTTACCAAACCTCATCTTAGTTCACATCAGTACCAGTTCCACAGTTGGACGAGGGAAGGCTGATATTCAAGCTGTTGGTTAGAGGTAAAATTCTCCTCACCACAATGAAGTGATACATGTCGTTTTTGCACTCTGGTGAAAATAAAACAAGGCTTTAAATGAATTCACACAACAGCAAAAGCAACTAAGCACCATTTCCCATTTCTGCCTACTTTATACTCATTCGTTGACTTTTCAGATGTAAATATTTTACCTTTATTCCACCTCATTTATTTTCATATTAAGTAAGTGAGTTGCAGATTCATATTAATCATACAAAATATAAGCAACAAAATAGATGATCACTGTCTATATTTTTGTTCTAGGATAAAGATATAATTAATACTTTACTCAGCAAGTATATATAAACAATTAAAAACTTACCTCCACCTTCACCCAGCTGCAACATAAGTGATGCACTCATTAATGCATCAATAATTTAATCCCAGTAAAGCCAAGGATTCAGGAAAACGACCGTTTCTGCATTTATTTTACCATTGGACTTTAAATATTGATGGTAATCTTTGATGTTTATAACTACTTTTGTACCTTAACAGTAAAAAATATAAAAAGTAGGTATAGCATTAAGTAAAAGATCTGTGTATATGTCTTATCCCACCTCCTGTTTTTCCACTCATTAACTCTATGTGTGTATTGAGAATTATTCATCTATATGATCAAAATGACTTTTTTTTTTCTAAATTTTTTTTTCTAACAACAAAAACTAAAACTAACTTTAAAAGCTGCACAATAAATATCTTTTAAAACAATGGCGTCAAATAAATACAGTAATGTGAAATGGATCATGATCGTGATGAACTATAGAGAATTATTCCTGTGCCCTGCAGCTCCCCTAACTCTATACAACTAGTGCTTTACTGTCACCCGCCCCTCTGTTGACTGCTAGATGTCCCCAGGTGTTTCCTGTGTTTTTTTCCCTGTCTGTCCTTTCCCTGTGTCTCCTCCTCCTCTGTGTTGAGCTGTATGTGTGTTGTTTTCAACATGGGCATGTGTCCGCAGGCTGAGATCTACACTGGCACACCCTGGTTTGACTCATCACTTGTAACGCCTGTAATAAAGAACCCCCAGGCGTCTTCACCTCACTCCGTCGCCAGATTGATTCTGCTCTCAATGTGGTCATAACCGCCCAGCCACCTTTCTAGCTCTAGGGAAAGAAACCTTAATGTGGTCAGCTTGTTGTTTTTTGTGGAAAATGATCCTGCTGACGAATCCATGTCACCTGGCTCTTTTCCACCCCCGGACACCACCAGTCTCCACCCTGGATACCCTTTTCCTTCCTGTACTCTCCACCTAAAAGTTGTCCCAATTGCATTTTCGTGACATTCTTTTTTTTTCGTTTGGATTACGCCAGTAAAGAACTTTTATTGGCATCCCATCCTGTCATGTGTCTCTGTGTCCTAACTGCCCTGGGGTGTCCAAACAGAATTTAATACCGAATCGTAAACACTTTAGTTGTCTTGAGGCTCACGTTTTTGCGCTTCAAGGTGCTAACGTGAATGCATGCTAATCTTGCTCTGGCACGTGCAATAATTTTTTTAAGTGATAATGTGTAATACTTTTGTTTACAGCTTTTTCCTGCTTGAACTTTAAGTGACTCCAAAGAGAAAAATGTTCTTAAGTGGTGTCCATCTAGTGGGAGTATCAATAATGCCATTTTCCAGTGGGACTGTCTCTTTTTTTTTTTATCTATTTTTTTTTTTTTACAAAACCCCCTCACAGCTAGTGCTTTGGAATTTGAAAGCATTCATAATCATAGTAAATTTCTACCGTATACACTTCAGCAAGTTATACAGATGAATTTTTTATACCATGAAATCTATGTGTCCAGCAACTTTTACCCACTGGCGTTGAACATGTTGATCCTGCTGTTAGTACTTGTTCCTCTCCTTTGGATGGCTTACTTACAACTCCCTGACATGAACATGAAGAAAAGAAGCAGAAAATGGGACTGATTTTCAGCAATAGTACATAAAAAAAACCCCAAAAAAACTCGTGATTTTTATAAAGGTTTTTATTTCAGAAGCAATCCACTTTCAAAAACCAGTTTAGGCTTCTGTATCACTGTCAAGAGTGACAATTTAAGGCTTCAAGCTTCCATCTCTGGCCTGATCATACTGTGGCTGTCCTACAGTGATTTTCCAGTCGTTACTAAATGTTTTTTATAAGTAACATGTCCTCACATGTCCTCAGTTTCCACTTTAAACTGCTTTAGATTACCGTTAAAGGTTAAGTTAGGCAATGAAATGTAATTGGAAGAGGAAAACAACTGTACATTTTTCCTGGTGTTTGTTGTAAAGCGAGATTGTGTAGTTACTTGTGTTGAAGTGGGTGTGCAGATAATCACTGTCATTTCACCACAGAGCTAAATTCCAGGAATGGGATGCTAACAGGGCTATAAATGGAGAAGCTGTCCAGTGGGTGGCATTAATGCTACACCCTGAGGGGCTTCAGTCATGGCCGCCGTCTGGTCATTAAATGTTTAGCTAACACAGAGGGCTAATGTCAAACATCTCAAAGGTTACTGGATCGAAACTGACTTCAAGGGGTCTCTCATATGTTTATGCATATTCTGCTGCGATCCCTGTAATCTGAAACATGTTTTCAGTCTCACATAGTTTTCATGTTTTAACTTTATTTATTCCTTCTTTGGTATGTTACCACGGTGATTGTGTCTCAAACTGACAGGCAGAACAAATACAGATTATCAGGTTGTCAGATAATGATCATCATGATCATTGTCATGATGATCACCATTACTGTTGATGTGTTGACAATCACCTTTCTGATTCCTTGACCAACATAAAGAGGATATGGCTTGGCTAGGGCTAACGTTTATGATGGAAAAGTACATTTAAAGTACTTTAGCTAAGTACCTACACCTAGATTTCAGTTACTTTAAGTTTCTGCATGCTACATTTATGAGGTAAATATTGCACTTTTTACTCCACTACATTTACCTGACAGCTAGATTTTTTCTTAAAGTGAAAAAAATGATATAATTTTACAGATTAAATCTCACCCAATCATAAATAATTAGCTTCTTCTCAACATTAAATATTCATTACCATGTTTAAAAAATGATAAGCTAATTATATAAAAATATGTTCTGAATCCTGTATAATGAGTAATTTACTCATTACATTACTTTCGATACAGTAAGTAGCCTTTATATATATTTAATTGATAATAAGTACTTTTACTGAATACATGACAGTTACATGGAAACATGGGAAAGGACCTGAGTACTTCTTCCATCACTGAACGCTTTTTGTGTCACTTTGATGTGATTGATAGCCTTTATGAAGTAAAGGAAATTTAAATTATTCTTGATTTTTCCGAAAAAAAAGAATCAATTTGCACTTAATTATCTTTATCCACTAATTTCATTCTTTATAGTCTGTGCTTTGCGACACAAACAATTTTTATAAACAGGGCTACCATTGAGGACACTAAGGGTATTTTATTCATGAATTATTTATTTATTGTGTAATTTGGGGTTTTAGAATCGTCGGGGTGGTTTAGGCTATATTGTCAAAAAGGTTTTAGATGTCAGTGTTGTTGGCATTTTATACGCTGATACTAGTATGTTTAGACCCAGAAAGTCTAAATACAACTACTTTTATATCAACAAAATGATAAATAAATAAAGGCTTAAGGCTAAATAAAACGTATTGTGTACAGGTTTTAAAACATTACACAAAGTAATTACAAGTAACAGTGAAGTGAAGTCCTAATTAAAAAAAACAAAAAAGAAGAAGAGACCCTGGCTATATGAGGCTGTATGACCCTGTTTACAAGTCATGACAGCCTGGGATATCTGTGGTGTCTCACAGCCTGTAAATTAACCCGATCACTCAACTCAACCACAAACCCCACAGGCCCCGCCCCTCGTCGCGGCTGCGCAGAGCGGCGCAGGGAGCTGTCCGTGTCAGTGGGTGCTGGAGTGTTTTCACTGAAGCAGCTTCCCCCTCCGGTCCACCGACAACACGGGAGCGATGGAGGAAGAGTTAAAATGCCCCGTTTGCGGTTCTCTCTTCAAGGACCCCATCTTGCTGCCGTGCTCCCACAATGTGTGCCTGGCCTGTGCTCGGAACATCACCGTTCAGACCCCGGAGGGAGAGACCCCGGTGCAGAGCCGAGCGTCGGGCAGCTCTGACTACGACTACCTGGACATGGACAAGATGAGTCTGTACAGCGAGACGGACAGCGGATACGGCTCCTACACGCCGTGCCAGCTCAAGTCTCCAAACGGGGTGCGTGTGTTTCCGCCGGCCATCCCTCACCGACACTGCTCCCTCACCTGCCCGCTCTGCCACCGGAGCGTCTCCCTGGACGAGCGGGGACTCCGGGGTTTCCCTCGGAACCGGCTGCTGGAGGCCATCGTGGCGCGGTACCAACAGAACCGCGCCGCCTCCGCTTCCTCCTCTTCCTCCTCTACAGCGGTGAAGTGCCAGCTGTGCGACCGCAACCCAGTGGACGCGGCGGTGATGTGCGAGCAGTGCGACGTCTTCTACTGTAACGCCTGCCAGCAGCGGTGCCACCCGTCCCGCGGTCCGCTCGCCAAACACCGCCTGGTGCCGCCGCCGAACCAAGCGGCAGGAGGAGGTGCGGCAGGCGGAGGCGGGAGCGGCGGTGGTGGCAGCGGTGGCGGAGCTGGGGCAGGCAGCGGCGGTCAGCAGCCGCCCGCTACCGCGCGGAAACCGGCGACCTGCGTGGACCATGAAGCGGAAAACTTCAACATGTACTGCTGCAGCTGCAAGGCTCCGGTGTGTATGAAGTGTCTGGAGGAGGGGAAACACGCCAAGCACGACGTCAAACCGCTGGCGGTGATGTGGAAACAACACAAGGTGAGTCTAATAGACCCTCTGCATTAATAACATCAATTAGATAACTGTTGAATCCTAATGAGCTTGAATAGCTTGCTCTCTCTCCTACTCTTTCTCTCTCTCTCTCTCTCTCTCTCTCTCTCTCTCTCTCTCTCTCTGTCTCTCTCTCTCTCTCTCTCTCTCTCACACACACACACACACACGCACACACGTAACATACATACACGTAACACACACGTAACACACACACACGTAACATACACTCACGTAACCCACATGTAACACAGACCTAACACACACGTACACACGCGCGCGCGTACACACGTAACACACACGTAACACACACACACACACACACACACACACACACACACACACACACACACACACACACACACACACACACACACACACACTTGTCTTAGTACACTGGGGGACCCCTTGTCCCCTTACCCTGACCTTAAAACCAATCCCTAATCATCCTCAAACAGCCATTTAAACTTGTGGGCTTCAGCATTTTGGTCCTCAAGTATAGTGGGATCCTGGTTTTCAGACACCATGAATATAGTTACACAAGCTCACACACATACACACACACACACACACACACTAGCAGAGACTCACAACCCCCACCGTCCCACCCCCAAAAGGCTCAAAGCCATTTAAGCATTTGTGTGTGTTTTGTAAGCGCAAATTCTCACCCACACATCCAAACACAGAGGCTACTACACTGCCTGATGTGCCCTCAGTGGATTTGAATAGCTTGAATCAATCATGATCCCCATTTTAAACCGTTTCCAGGCCTATTAGTTCTCAGCTATCCCCCTACATGTCCTCAAACCAAATCCTTCAACCTCTCCATGGTTTCTGTTGTCACGTGCGAGCTGGTGATTGCACATGCTGTCACTGCCAGGGCTGTTTATAGTGAATTTAAAGTGAGAGGATGCAGAGGTGTGAAGTCAAAATGTTACAGAGTCACAGAAAAGGGGGGAACACCATTTCTGTCCTATGCTGAGTTTACTGTACGTGGAATGAATGGTAAATTAGAGAACTCTGTGTGATAAATGAGAATTCACACTTAATGAGATAATTAGTGTAGGCACAAAACCCTCCTGCGTGTGTGTGTGTGTGTGTGTGTGTCTGTGTTTGTGCGGATGCAATATGAGTCATCACTTGAGTGGGTCAGCGCCGTCTGGCGATTTCCAATATTACTGGCCAACATCTGTACACTGTGTGTGTGTGTGTGTGTGTGTGTGTGTGTGTGTGAAGAGTGTATAGGAAGACGAGGTCAGTGTTGTTCCTCAGGCAGGATCAGCACAGGAATAAGAATGATATCTTAAATTTGTTTAATCTCCAAATGTTAACATGATTAAAACTGAGCTATATGTTTAATACTGAAAAGACCTTGTTTAAAGGATTATATATATGTGTACATTAATAGTGGTGGAAAGCAGATACGTATGTTTACTAAAGTACTCTTTTCAGTACATTTTGCTGCTAATACTTATCTACTTTTACTTTGCTTTTCCTTGTAATGGAACATTTTATCATCGAGATGCTTATAAATCTCCCTCCACTGCATACTGAACAACACTTCCACCCTGACTTATACATTCTGTATCTCGCTTGTATCGATGCCAAACATTTATTTTATGCACAGTTTGAGAGCTGGTATCGTCTCGTCGAGCTGCTGAGGGTTTGTAGATTAAAAATATTCTGGAGGAAAACAGATTGCCTGAGCATGCACTGTGCATACTGCAATGATTTAAGAGAGTTCATTTTCTTATGAAATGGCTTCACAAAACCTTCAAATATTCAGGTGATGAAAAATGGAAATGGCTTTTTTAATCTTAGTGTATCTAAGTTTCCCAACTTTGCCTCACCGGCCTTGAAAAGAAGGCAAGATGGACCATTTCAATTGTAATTATTCATATTTCTCCAGTATAATAATTATACAGTGAATGCTGTGTCAGTGATTTATGAATTTAGGCTGACATGAAGGTCTGGAAATCTGACTATGAATAGCATTTAAATTGGTTCCCTTTATTTTTTGGGGCTCTTTGTAGCATTGTTTGAAAATCAATGTGCAGCTCTCTGGATCTGTCTTATCTTAATTTGGTGCATAGTTGTATTCATGACACAGAAATAACAATAATAACAATCATAATAATAATGATAATCCATTCCACAGTCTACTGGAACCAAATTTGGCTAAAGCCTGGTATTTTGCCATCCAAATTCATGCCTCCCTGACGCTCCCCCTGCCTGCCAAAAAATCACCCGCCTATTTCATTAAAGGATGATTAAAGTGATTTATGATTTAATTCATTTTTTTTAATGACTCTTTCATTAATTTAAAAGATGAGTCCGCTCCAGGGTTGGGGTCAATCCAGGTTCACTCCTCTCAGGTTCCAGTGTAACCTGCTTTGCTGTTAAAATTTAAAAGATCGAGCTTTCTTAACATTTCTTGAGGATTTTGCTTGTTTTTTTTTTTTGTTTTTTTTTCTTCTTTTCCATTTTTCTTCTGTAGAAACCCCAGATTTAATTGCACAGGGTTGATATGTATAAAAATGTACCTAATGCAGTACCTTTATTAACATATTAATCATAAGAATTTGGTATAATTACAATAAAAAAAAGGCTGCAGGGGCAGGAAGCAGAAGGGTTTAAAGGAAAATGAATACTAGTAGCGTTTAAGAGGCTGTAGGTCCGGTGTCTGTTTTTGCATCAGCCACGTCTTTAATCAAACTGCTTCCTGTGTTTAATAAAGCTTTTCATAAGGCCATCATCACGATCATCCTCACACCCAGACTTCATAAGTGTAAATTAAAAGCCATTTTTGGTCTGTCTCCTGCTAAGTGGGTCATTGGGACTAATCTCTGTGTCTGTCTCTCTTGGTTTTTGTGTGATTGGAAGCCTCCAGTCATCCCATTCATCATTTATCCTTCACACATCCATCTCAGCATCTCTCTCGCCTTTCTTTTTTTTTTTCCAGCCTTTGGTCATCATTCACCTTTTTCTTCTATACCTCTCTATCGCTGCCTCTTATTCACACTCTCTCCTCCCCTTCATCTACCCCCTTCTTCCTCCTGCCCTTCCTCCATCTTTTCCTCTGTCACTCCCCCCTGTCCCATAAATGGACCGTGAAAATCCCATCAGAGTACAGGAGTGAGAGGGCGTTGATAAGTAATGAGCAGTGTATGAATAAGAGATGGCCGCCACTTAGTTAATATGGTGTCCTTCTTGTTGAGGGGGATGAATGACTGGGCCTGTGCTCGAACAGGCAACAAACATCACATGCGTACTTTATTGCAGAGCTGAGATGGATGTTGAGTTTTTGAAGTGTCACTCAGTGAGGTCATTACTGCAGTTTTTCTTTTTAGTTTTTCTTGTCTGTTCTGTTTTAGTGGATGTAGCTTCATCCTGCGACCTCCTTTTCCTTCTCCTAAAACAAGATGCGTCTTCTTCTGGGCATCACAATGATTTTTCTCAGATTTCAGCAGAAAATTAATCAGCAACTACTTTGAAAACTGAATAAGTATTTTAGTCATTTTTAAGAGAAAGGCAGACATTTGCTAGTTCCAGCTTCTTAACGTGAGGATTTGATGCTTTTCTTTGTAAACGTGATACCTTTGGAATTTCGGACTGCTGATCTGACAAACCAGAGACATCTGAAGTGGTCAACTTTTGGGCTGTGGACAATTATAATGTGCTTTTTTTTCACAATTTTCTGACATTCTATAGACAAAACAATTTATGGATTACTCAAAAAAAATAAACCTGCACATTAATCCAAAAATGAAATGGTTAGTTGCAGCCCTAGACTGACTGATTGACTGATTCAAATGTTCCGCACAACATCAAAAGAAAGCGATTTACATAACATCAGTGTCCTGTTACTGAAGATTTGGTGTTCCCTGTCTTTGCTAAATCTTTCCAATACAAAAACCTCATCAAAAAGACAATTCAGCATGTCACCTTCAGACAACCAAAGCTAATCATTTACTAATCCTTTTTTTTTTTTTTGGATCAGTTTTTCTGATTGGAAGATGGAAGGTGTGAGTTTGATCGTTATGAGGGGGGTGGGGGTGGGGTGGGGGGGGCTGTGGCCTTCTCCTGACCTTCACAGAGACAGAAACGGTGTTAACACGTTGTTGATAATTTAATGCAACAAGAGTTATAACAATGTGCTAATTGCTACATGCTTGGGCCTGTGTTGGCCCTGCACTGTGCTCCCACAATGCCACTGCCCATGAAGGCTTGTTCACAGATTATAAGTATGCAGGCTCACACACTCTCACACACACACACACACACACACACGTACACACACACACACACACCGACATACATTCGGAAGTCATAAATATGCATAAGTGAAGCGGATGAACTTTCACTGAGGGGAGGCAGAGGAAGACACACTGATCCAGTTTCCTTTAATCAGTCAAGCAGAAAACACACTGTCTACTTAAAGCACATGCACATAAACACAAACGTGTGTCCACACATGCATGCGAGTGTTAATGTGTGTATGTGTGTGTGTGTGTGTGTGTGTGACCCAGCTCCATCCAGTAAAGAGTTAGCTCTGGCACTGCTCTGAGTTAAATATTAAAAAGCACAAATGCAGAGTGGTTGGTTCTGCTGCTGTGTGTGTTTCAGTGTTTGCAGTGTCATGTTAAGATGATTTTAGATTTTAAATTATGACCTTTTTCGTACCATTACCATGTGAGAAAAAAATATTTGAATTGAATTGTATCAGGCAAAATTTGGATCAAATATACAGCTAAAACAATAGTATTATTCCCTGTTGTTAAAGGAAATGCAAAGCAGTCATTTAGAATTTGCTTTATTTATACCTTCAGGAAAAAAATGTTGTTGGGTCTGGATGTCTTTGTCGATCTCTGTAAGTGTTTGTTGTCAATGTATGAGGAGTACTGGTGATTACTATGTTAATACAGAGCCTGTAGTTTATATGGTCAAACAATTACTTTTTTGGCAAACCCCTCAAAGTCCTGTGAGCTCGCAGATTTGGGCATGTGACTACCAAAACATAAATAAGTAAACGGTTTACTATTTTCAGTTATGCTGCAAGCTACAGCAGGGCAAGATATTTAGTTCAGCCCAGGTATGTGTGAGGGAAACACTGTAATTTTCAGGAAACATGGTTGTAAATTGGCGCATTTACATTTTAGCTTTAGGTCATTTTGCATCCTTATTATCTGACTTGAACGCAGCATTGGGTACAGATGTTTATATGTGCGTACCCTTTTCGTTCCAAAACACCTTTAACTTGGCTGCTTAAACAAAGTGTGATTTAACATATCTTCCTCTCCTGTAAGTGTATTTTCTTGGTGTAGGCTTGTGTCTTTCTGTTTGTTAGCGGATAAATAAATCCTTTTCCCAACATCTTCTCCAGTACTCCCAGGTGGCTTTTTAAAATGTCTGTGTGGTACGTCTAAAATTGGTCCATTACTGAGTGAGGAATGATGTGGGATCCTCATACAGCACCAAAATTGTAATTTGTCTCTTGGTATTCTGAGCTGTGCTGAACAGGAGGCTGCTTAGAAAGTCTGTCATGTCTCTCCTTACACTTCCTTCTGTCACCTGATTTATTTATCTCCTTGTTGTTCTGCCGGGATTTTCTCTCAAGTTTCTAAACCTTTGCAGTCAACTGTTGTTGTTGTCGTCTGCTGTTTTTTAGATGGTGAAACAAAGCTGCTGTTGCTGTCGTAGTCAGTTCTGTTATTTTCAAAATATGACATTCAGCTTCGCAAATGTTCATCTGCACGTTTGAACTGTTTCTGCACCTCAGTCACCCGCTTACGTTTCTGATTCACAACGTGTCATAAAGGTTTTTTGGATGCAGTTATTCATCCTTCATATTTGGAGTCACTGTTTGAGGATTGTTGCAATGGTTTTTGCTGAAACATCAAGGTAGACATTTTCTGCTGATTGGATTGAAATTCTGGATTTTGAGTTTTGAATTCAGGAAAACACAGAGTTTGTTCTGGACACGTTGTCAAATTCCATTTTTCAAGTAAATACCAGTTTCTCCATATAAGTTGAGAATCAGGCGACATAGTTGGTGAAACATGCTTAATTTTTTAGATATATAGCCTAATGCCATATAATGGTAGGAGACCCCGGGGGAGACCAAGAACAGGCTGGCGAGATTATATATCTCATCTGGCCTGGGATCGCCTCACGATCCTCCAGGAGGAACTGGAGGAGAGTTTGGGCTATACCTTGCTTGACCTGCTGCCACCATGACCCAACCCTGGATAACCGTCAGAAAACGGATGGACGGATGGGTTGATGCCTAGTTTTAAACTGTCCTTGAGCTTTAGGAGTTTAAAGGTGGTAAGTCACCAATGACCTCACAGCACTGCCGTCATCTAAACCACTATTTGAAATGTTCACTTGCCACCAGTTAACACCTTCACATCTCAGTGTCAACGCCAAATAGTGATTTTTTTCCTTCTTCGATTCATTTGGATGATCTTTTGACTCACAGAAAGATGAAAGTGTTGAATATTTCATGAGAAATGAGGAGAAAGTCAGAAATAAAATAACATAATTTTGTGTAAGATAAATAATAAGTATGTTTTTCTCTTTTATCACTTTGATCACAATTCATTCACATCCTGGGGGATGGGATCTAAACCACTGCCCATATTTTACTGATTGCCTCCAGCTGCTGGGTTTATTTAATCATTGGGATGTTTTCCAGACTTAACTCACAAGATGTTTTTTTGGCATCTACTAGGATAGTATATCATTATTGCAGAATATACTGTGATTTCACACCAGTTCATGCACTATTACTTACGCGTGCAGCAAGATGATGAATAAACCATGCTAGTAAGATTTGTCGGCAAGTTCAGAGAAATGTCAGCTGAACACAGATGTGCGCTGGCTCTTACCTGCAGAGATGGAGGAATACAACCGTCTCCCCTCAAAATCACATGTCTATACAGTTAAACTGCTTGTTTTATCCGATCGTTCAGTACAATATCCATTGGACCACAGCTCTTTTTACAGTTATGTTTAGACTCTCACAGCATTTGGTTAAGGTTAGAGAAAAGATCATGGTCTGGTATAATACAGAAAAAGTTCACAATGACTTCCAACACAACCTGTTTATTTACGTTTAACCAAAAACCATCTGTCCCTACAAGGTGCTTTTGTCGCCAAAACTTAACCACAAACATAACTGTGGATGCAAACCTCAGTCTCTGGTGAGACGGTCGTGCGCTTTTTACGCCCACCATCCAGAACACCCACCTCCTGGCGACTCCGCAGCCATTCGTAACTATAACACTTCATTCATTCAAAAAATATTTTGCTTCTGAGCATAATCCAGCCAACAATTATGTTCCCTACAAAAGAGCAGACACAGAATTTCTAGGAAATTTGGTTGCGGAACAAATAACATGTAGGTGGCAAATCTGCACTAAAGATCTTAATCAACCTAAAATTTTAATGAAGCATTACTAAGTGTGTGGTAGTGAGGAAGTGGAGGAAACCAGATGGTTAGTGGGTGTATGGCTGACATCAAGACTGAAGATGATTAATTCTGGTATAGTAACACTAGTCACGACTGCCATAAAGAAGTCTGGTTCGTACCAACTATTGTTTATCTTGGGAAACACACGCAGTACATCACTACTCATCCAGAGGCCCTGTAGTTTATCTTTCTTTGTGTCTAGCTGTTGTTATTTGCTTTGTGATGGCAGACATCACATTCACCGACTCGATTCTGACATCAAACATGAGGAAAGAAAATGAATAATTAGGACAAAGATCACATAATCCGTTCCCTTTCCGCAGTGGCATTTACGTGTGTCATATTTTTGGATTATCTCTAAATATGAATCATTTACACTCACTGGCAGCATCAGCTTTGTCATAGTAGTCGGTTCCTCTCGCGTTAGATCATTTCATATTGACAGTAAACACTTTGTCTTCCTTGTCTCATCCACCGGGACTCTGACAAAACATTTTGACAAGCGCGTTGCTATCGGAGCTGCCTGCCGCGTGTTTGTTGTGATCTCTAATGCAGTTTATTTCTGTTCATAAAGCTTTCATGCTGATTGCAAACGCATACAGTCATACTGCACTGATGTATTGACTGTTTGCCAGAGCTTTAATACATCTCGACTGAATGCATTTCAGTATGAGATCAGTCTAATACATCTCTGTGGAAGATTTGAGCATTTTTGGGGTTAGCATTAAAGCTGCAACAACTAGTCAATTAAATGATGAGTTGATTGAAAGGACAATGCATTTTAATGATGGCTTGTACCAGTCCTTATAGGCAAGTCTTGCCACTTGGCAGCCATCTTTGCATCACCCCTAGGCAGTTATTTCTGGCTAGAAAGACCAGGTTGTCTAGAATCACCTGTCAAATCTGATAACTATCGCTTTAAAAGTTTGGTGACTTTGTCCCAAAATAAGGTTCAAAATTTTTTTTCCCCACTTGTTATACTTCTATGCATGCGCAACCTTTCGCTTGCAAAGCAGGATTGGTTTGATACATTTCCCATTCAGCTGTTATAAAGCAGATAATTGGTTTATTGGAAGGCGGTTCAGGCATTACAGCCTCTTCTATTTAGGATTCTTTCGTCTCTGCTCGTAGATAGTAGAATTACTGGGTAACCTCATGTCATGTCAGGACCATGGGACAGAAACACTGTGCTGATTAGTCAGTTAGTTAGTTAGTGTACTGCAGAGTGTCGTCTATCTAATATCCAATACGTCCTTTGAACTTGAATTCAGCACCTTAGGCGGTATTTTGAGGAAGTGCTACAATTCTATCTAAAAATAAGGTGCTTTCATCTGTCAGGAACGCTGCTACTGAGATAATTTAGAGCAAGTGCAGAACTGTGCCGACTGGCTGGGCCTGACTAACTTCATTCCAGATGGCAGCACGCCAACCATGACAGGTCAACCTCACTCGCCCCTTTACCTCAGGCCCTGAAACACACACACAAACACACACTTATTTGTAGCACAGTACTTAAAAGGACACTCCACATGCCTGCTGTTACATGTCTCAACCCAGCACTTCAGAACCTTTAAAGAAGAACTGGGGCATTGAGGGGAACACATATTTACATTTTAACATGTAGTTTATTTTAAATTCAGGTTCCAACTGTCTTTATATATATTATAACTTCTTCAATTATAAATACATAAAACATTTAAGGAAACAATTGGCTATAGAGTTACATTTGGTGGAAAAGGCTCTCCTCTTTGACATACATTTATTCATTTAGAAACAAGGATTTTGCTGAGCGAAGGAAGGGTTGATCTGTGCTAGTAAAGACCTGTTCATGAGTGCCACACTTGAGGTGGAGAGAAAAACTTGCTGTCATGGAGAGGGGAAGGGTGGAACAATATAATTTAAATACCGGGACAATTTTTCAGAAACATTTTTAAGAGAACCTCTCCCAGAAGACATTTGTTTTAGTGTTGCACTCACACCTCTGCACATGTGGCCAATCGCTGTGTGAAATCAGTTGTGAAAATGTCACACTTCAGTCCCGCATAATCCACTGTCAGAAAGGTGTGAAGGTGGAGGGTTTCCGAAAACTATCTGACCATCTGACAAGCACCTCTGATGAAGCATACTGGCACCTTAATCTTTCTCTTTAAAAAAAACGTACATTAACATGAAGTAAAAGCATGGATATGATTGGATATTACCAGTCGGCGGGTAGCTAAGCAGCTGCAGAATGAGCCAGTGATTGTGAAGCATGAATGACCAGGCTAATGCCACTCAGCTAAGCAAACAGTGCTCTGCCTGGGCTAATGCTATACTCCATCTATTAGAGAATGCATGTAGCCTTAAAGGTGTTCTGACAAGAAGATGCGTAGAACAAAAAAAGACAATATCTCTGGTTCTGCTGTATTGATTTTGATCATTTTTTTAATCTGTCCATTGTGGGTCTGACACCGTTATAGAAATGTAATGCTAAAATGGTGAAGCGCTCTTTTAGGAGGATCTAGGACGAGGAACCAAACCTTAATTCTAACCTCAAGTTTCAACTCTAAGATAAAAGATTTTTGTCCCCACGTGGGAGACGAATCCCCTAAATGTGACTGTGTTAGCGGATTTCTGTCTTCACAGTGTCATGAGTACACACACATACACAGCACGAGTAACTCAAGGCTGTGCTGCTGGACTTGTGCACTGAATGTAGGTTAATGCACACTTTACTGCACTTTCTCTCCTCTGGCGGTAACACAGCAGACATCCTCTGCAGAAAGCACTGTGTGTGTAACTGTAGTTAACCCAATATAGTACAGTGTCTGAGATTGTGTGTGTGTGTGTGTATGTGTGTGTGAGAGAGAATATTTGTGATTTCTATTTTTGGTAACAAAGCGAGTGCCGATGCCAGAGTGTGGACATCCAATAATGGAACAATGAGCATCGTTACCATGGTTACAAGCGGCTGCTCATTCATCAGAAAGCCCAGTAAATTAAACAGCAGATTGTGATGCCTACAGATGAGTCTTATATGTGTGTTGTGCCAGCAGTTATGCATTTGCTGGCTTCAGTAACATTTTCTGTCGTGTAACAGTAAAGAAATCTTGACACACACNCAAACTCCCAACAGCAGAGGAGCTGTGAAAAGATATGTTGTATGTTGAGGTAGCACTCCATCTTTTCTCTGAAAAAACAAACACACACACCACACAAAAAAAAAAAAAAAAAAAAAAAAAAGCACAGTATCCCATGATAATCCGTAACAGATTCATCATCCCCAACAATCTTAATTTGCACTCACTTTATGACAATTACGCCCTGGGCGATATTACCTATCCTCTGCCTTCATTAATGTGGAAGATGCCCTGATCAATTATTGATTAGAGGGACTGTTCTTCTTTGCTCTGCGGCACTTTTGCTGCCTCGCCGCTCTTTCCTCAGAAGCTATAACCTCCTGTGAGGAAAAGTCAGGGTGATAAAACGATGCTTCCTCTCATTCAGGCGGTTCTGGCTGTAACCACTGATCCCGACTATGGTTTATCTAGGACGACTGGGGAGGAATTTATTTCTCCGGGGATGATGTGGCAGTGTTTTGCTCTGGTTGGGTGGCAAACTGTGAAAGGTCTCATCATAACAAGTATACAGTGGAAGCATCTGAAGTAGGTTTTTCTTCCTCTGAGATCCCGCTGCTGATTTTCTGATAAATTGGTCAAATTTAACCTTTTACTTCAACCTACCGTGCCTAAATATTTAATGCTTCATAAAGGACAGGCACACTCAATTCAAAAGTTTATGAATATGTAATACGCGCTGATTAATTAAGATGAAATAGGCTTTGCAAATCAATATCCGCACCAACAGGAGTGGAAATTAACTCTTCCCCTTTAGACCGTACATGTTTGAGCACTGAACCTTATGTCATAAATATTGATGCTTTACATAGTGCTTAAAAAGCTTCAGACAGCAGTTTAGTATTGAGGCTTTCTGCTTTGTATGGAGTTTAACTTCTGCTCCACATATTGATTTTCTGGGTTAGGGTCGGCAACTCTCGCAAAGCACTATAGTAAGGATTGTTTTTTTTAGTCACGCTAACCACACAAACCTGCTGTCACTCCCACACATGAGCCTTATCCCAGCCTTTTTTTTTTTTTTCACACCTCAGTCAAGCTTTGTTTTGGTCGGGCTAAATGTGGCATTGGCAGGTAATTCATTTGAACTGCTGCAGGTGCGGGTACTGTAACTACTGTAGCAGTTCACTGCGGTGTATTAGCCTTACGATCACCGTGGAGCAGAGAAGCAGAGGATTGGGAGACCGGGCGATGGTGGGTGAGAGGATGAAGAGGAGGAAGGGGAAAGGAGATTGGTTTTGACCTCCACTAGACGTGAACCACTAATACTGTAACACAGCTAGCTGACTAGACTGAGGGAGGGAGGGAGAGACTAATTGTTCTGCTGTAGCACTGAGTATACTGTAATATTGTGTATAAAGCTACGTTTTAAAGTTACGTATGTATCTGTTTTAATTTTGAAAGCGTACAAAAGTCAGGTGAATTTGGTCTTATGTATACGTCTCTATGTGATAATTGTCTTGATGTCAGTGCAGTTCCACGATCCCATGAGGAAGGCTGCATGCATGAGCGTTTTACACATCGATGTGTAAATGATTGACATCCAGCTCAGGACTGTGAGTGTGCACGATGACGCACAGAGTGGAGACTGTGGAGGCGGCTGCATCTCCTGTAATATATCAGGAACTGGCTCCTGGTTGTAGCCCAAACTCACCCTGCAGTCTGTCACCAACGCCGTTTGGCTCTTCATGTGGTTTCATTATGTGCTGTTTCATTTAAGGTGCTTTGCTCTATATTTACGCCGGGTGATCCTGCACAGGGAAGTCAATTTTCTTTTGCGAGAAGTCGATTTGTTTTAGGCTGCTCTCTTCATCACAAAATTGTCAGAGTGCCAAGCTGCAGAGCTTTTTTAAGGAGAGGAGACGAGATGATTTGATTGGTCAGCACTTATTCCAACTACAGCTTACTCAATTGCGCACTGTTGATTCACAAAAGTAGAACCCTATTTACACGAATTTGGTTTTAAAATGTTAAAAAAAAAAAATACGAGAACCAAGTGAAAAAACCCTATTGAGAAAGAGAGCAAGAGGGGAGGGAGCATTTAGGGTGAAGGCAAAATGAACAGAGATGGAGGAGGACATAAAGGCTTATAAATGCAAATGAGAAGAAATAAAAGGGGAGGCGGGGAGGTAAAAGAGGGGGTTCAGCCCCTCCTCCTGCTCCTCTCCATGTCCCATGAGTATCATTTTGACAAGGTCAATGCTACCATCAACCATTCCCCGGGTTAGTGAATCACATACGAGCCGCCTGTTGTCCCTCTGTTGTCCACAGAAACCCCTCCTCCCCCTGTCCACGTCCCCTCTGTGATTACACTGTTTCTCTATAGCACTGACGGAAGTTTCCACAAGTAACGAAACATTAACATTTGAAACATTTGTTTTTGGAACATGTGGTGGAAGGTTTTAGAATGTGAATATACTGTAGATATATATATATATATTTTTGGATATTTTTACTTAGTTCACTTTCTATGTTTTATTAACAAGTTACTACTGTAATTGCAATAATTCCGATTCTCTCTTTATTCATACTTGTCGAACTCATCTGTTCCGATGGTTGAAAACTGACTTGATTCTTCTTAACTTGACCTGAGTCAAACCACAACCACTCAACTCTTTGCTGTTACCAGCTGTCTCTGCACATCTGCAGCATTTATCCAACAACTTTAACCTGAGGTTTTTCCCACAGTGACCCACATATAGATGAGGTTTTGGAGCCTGTGAATTCTGTAATAACAGCGGTGAATCAGTCTGACCACGTTTAGTGAAAATGATCTTCAAAAACATAATGGATGGTAAACTTTTACTCATGAGTGCTGCTGCGGCTGCATGACCTGTAGTAGTTTCTATGTGCTTCATTATAAACAAATTTTCATTGAGCTCAACAGTTGTCAGACACCGAAGTTGGTGAATATGTAACTGTGGGGCTGTAGAAAACTGCGGGTCTCAATCACTTTCTTTGGAAATGTGAATAAAGTTTCTGCCTAATGAAATCCTCACAACACTGCTACTATGTTGTTGCTCTGATAAACTGGTGAAGTCTGATGTTATGATGGGTGGAGTTAGCTATTTGCCCCAAATCACTACACCCCTGAGGTCAGGATGTGTCATAAAGATCATTTTTAGATGAATTTAATGTATTAAAACATCTTGCTGAACAATTAACACAGGGGCGCAGGACTGCAACTTGAAAACTGCTAAAGGTGTGGTGACACCAGCAGCAGTCAGTCTGCTAATACTCACTGAATTCAGCTGAAATGCATGTGGGTGATAATTTCAACAGCTTGTTTAAGATAAGATAAGATAAGATAAGATAAGATAAGATAAGATAAGATAAGATAAGATAAGATAAGATTTATTCCTTCCTGACAGTGGGGAAGTTTGCAGTGTTGCAGCAGCCAATTGGACAGGACAAAGAAAAGAAAAACTGTCAAATATTAAAACAAAAAGTCAATATTAAATACCTAAAAACAAACTCAATAGGAGATAATAATGTAATATGACTGAACATTATTTTCTTGTTTTGGTGTGATGTCCAGTAGACTCAGAGGTTAATCTTTGCCCTGCAGAATTTGCCAGTTGACAGAAACTGTGACGCATTGTGTCTGGAAATGGAAATCATCTCACTAAAGGTGCCGTTGCCTTGTTTTGTACAATATTACAATAACAGACTAAAATCCACAGCATCACTTATAAAGACTGTTTGCAGTCTGTTCCTCGTCTTCTTCTCAGTATTTGATTCATTAAACATATCGCACCTCATCATCATCATCATCATCATCATCATCATCATCATCATCATCATCATCATCATCATCATCATTACTAAACACTGAAACTACGTTCATTATTAATATTTAGCATTAGCAATACATCCATATCGTTACTGTGAGTCTGTTGTACTGGAGCATATCTCCAGCGCTGGAAAGGCTTTTGATGTTCAGACGCAGACATCTTTCAGTCACTGGCTGTTTTAGCACCTTGAGCACCTCTGCCGTCTGAATCAATTTCCCCTGCCTCCTCCCAAGCATCCTGCTATTTGTTGAGCTGCAACGTATCAGTGAACCGGCACAGCTGTGGCCCCATGAATGTCACTGGTCTCTCTGAATGTCACAGACTGAATAAATGGTCCTCCATTGCTCCTATAATAAGATAATGAGATAATAGCACTTGTCTCTGAGAGGAGTGCTGAGGGGTGCTGACAGTGGGAAAAAAGAAAAATTACACTCCCGTTTGGAGGAGTAATAAAGGATGAAAAAGGTCAAGGGGAGGAGAACAAAGGAAACAAAGGAGAGAAGAAATTGGATTTGTGAATGTAGAGTTGTGCTCTGCAGGTGTGTCGATCCCGTCGGAGATGAATTCTATTTCTCATCATTTCTTTCACTTTCAATTTCCTTTTTCCTCTACATGATTTTCCCGCGTCTCTCTTTTGTTCCAGATCTCCTCGCTGGCTTTCTAACCACTGGTCCTTTTCCCGCAGGGCAGACTTGTCACATTTCAACACTGTTATACACACTTTTACTGCGGCCCACTGTAGGCTGACACATTGTGACTGTAGCCAAATTTAGACCTGGATTTTGTGCTGGCAGTGTGTTCAGGCTTGGTATGAATCTGGTATCTTAAAACCTCCAAACCTTAAAACCTCTAAATAATGATTGTTTTTACTGCTTGCACTGATCAGTAGCTCTCCAAATGTCATTGTATTTTTTTTTGTACAAGGACAATAAAGGCTTTCTATTCTATTCTATTCTATTCTATTCTATTCTTACAAAAGGTTATTATATGTTATCATTGTTTTGAAGCAAGTTATTGAGCACGGCTTTCTTTAAATGAAAGCAAATTGTATGAAATTGATACTTAAACAGCAGAAAGACCAAAACAACATTTTATTAATAACACTAACAGGTCTAGGAGAAACCAGTGGAAAGATAATAGCTTATTGGTGGCTTATTGATACTGTGCCACAGGGTCTCACACTCAGTTCAGTGTGAAGCAAATTTAATAAAGCCGCAACGTGCTGGAGTTGAGCTGTTATAAATCAACTTCACAGAGAAAACCTGTCACTGTAGCAGCAGGTGTAGAGTGTGAGGCAGAAGGCAGCAGCCAGATTCACTAGGCTGTTTGACATTTGCAGTTAAAAATATGTGGATTACTGTACTGAGTATATGACAGGTGTGCACAGTGAGAAACCCAGTGAGTGAGTGAGTGAATGAGTGAGTAAAGGTGGCTCGGTTTTTAGTGTAGTGCAGCCCTGCAGGTCAGAGGTCGCAGCGTAGCTACTCCCGACAGAAACGCTCGTCAACATCTGAAACCCCCTCCTCCCACACCTGTCTAACACCAGAATCAAGGAGACGTGTCAATCAAATTTTGTAATTTTCCAAAACTGATAATCTGTCAGTCACCCAGCTGGCATGACAGGGTCTGAGCTGACCCTCAGGCTTTCCTTTCATCCGCTACACAACTATTCCCGTCATTTTTAGTGTGTGCACAGGAGTGCAGCGCAGTGAATGTCTTCTAGGAAAGACTGTTAGGAAAGTGTTTGCTTTTATTCCCATATGTCGAGGTGTAGGTGCTGGTGAAATAAGGCTTTTAGTATATTCTTTATGCTCTCCTGTGCTGTGTGGCCTTTTCCTTGCCTGATTCTGTTGTTTGTATTGTATTTATTGTTGTGTGTTCTGGGTCAGGTCTTGGTTGGAAAAGAGTTTTTAATGTCAGTGACCCTTCAGCTGGTGAAATAAAGGATAAAGAAAAAGGAACGAACCTGCAGTTTTGACTGTGGATGCTACAGTCACTGCTGCTCCTAGAGCCTTATTGGTGGCAACCTGCTCTTTGTGTCTTTATGCTTTCCACACAATGCATGCTGGGACATGCTCCAGCTCCACAGCTCCTCTAAAAAAACAACTAGTAGCTTAAGAAAATCAATGAATGAAAAAAAAGGTGGTCCGCTATGGTAGCAGGTGGGTGGATGTGGTTCAGAACTTTGACCTGATGAGCAGCGCTGCAGTTAAAGAAATGAAGAACCACACACACAGTACAAATGAGAGAGGAGGGGATGTGCCAGGACAGCCCGTGTATGACACATCCGTCATCCTCTTGTTAGCAATTTGGCATGCAAACACACACACACACACACACACACACACAAAGACAGCTTGCTGGGCCAGATGGCCTCTTGGTGAGGAGCAGTGAGAAGCTCCACAGAAGGGTTGGGTTGATTTGTGAACCATGACCTCCACATACATCCCTCCTCCTGACTCCGGACAGCACGTGCACAGAAGAGGGATGGACAGGGATAAGTTCACTGTGTGAGTGTGTGTGTGTGTGTGTGTGTGGGGGTGGGGGGTGGGGGGGATTATACAGTACATTGACCGTTTGCTGTGCGAGATTTGATTTCCCATAGAAAAATTTGAGTGATCCATACTTATGCCTGGTGAATTGAACATAACTTGAGGTTTACTGATTATGATTTAATTTTAATTTAGCATCTAACCTATTAATGTTATGTATATCTTGATGAATAAATCACAGAATCCTAATTTCTTAATTTCTGTACCTTGAAATATGAACAAATATTTGTTTGTTTTGTTGTTTCCTACTAAACGATAAAAGGAATATCTGACATTTACTGACTGCTAACAATTCCATGATATAATTATTATTGCTCATTTATACTCTTCTTTCCAACTTTCTTTATTGGAGTTTTAAGACAGAGAATGAGTAAAGTCAAATCAGGTTTACTTCTGTAGCCTAAAATTACTAATCACACATTTGAAGATTTACAATTTGTACAGCAAAAGACACCCACTGTTCCCCCGTCCCGTGATTTGGATGAGGAAAAACTCCTGAATAAAACTCTCCAACGGGGGAATAAAAGGAGGACAAAAGGAGGAAAAAAGACAGAGCGACAGTGATCCTACTTTCAGGATATAAAACATGCAATAGATGATAAAAATAGATCATCTTGACAAGCTTTTTCTGATGCGATGTCAGTGGCTGCGCTTGTGCTGATCATTTTAAACATCACATTTAGGAGATTCAAAACCAGCATTTAAGTTGACGTGATCACACCATGATTCTGACCTTTGCTCCGTGTAGCAGACACAGCTCCTTTTTTCTAGTAGCAAGGAAGAAGGTCTGCCCCCTTCATATCGCCTTCTGGCTATGTGTGTGTATGTGTATGTGTATGTATGTGTGTGTGTGTGTGTGTGTATGTGTATGTGTATGTGTATGTATGTGTGTGTGTGTGTGGTGTCTGTGTGCATTCATGAGACCACCATCCGCCAGGGTGTGGTGAAAGCAGAACAGATTCATCACAGCTTGGCACGTGTGTAACAGTGTGTGTTTCCTTTGTCCTGTCTTTTCTTGTTTAGTGGCGAGTGATGCACACACACACACACACACACCCCCGCGCGCACACAGACAGACAGACACACACACACACACACACACACACACACACATACACCCTCTTCCTGAACTGTATTGACTTGTTGGAATATGTAATGTGCCTGGTGGATGTGAGTGTCAGTATGTTCCTCTTGTCTTCATGTTCTCTGACTGAAGACCATCTCTACTGAAGTCTACAGTGTGTCTGTGTTTCTTTTCCTTTAGGTGCAGTCTGTGTCATTTCCTCACAGTACACGATGTCAGTTTCATTTTTAATATCCAAATTGAGTGCTGTTATAATTTGCTGTTATTTATCACTGACGCTGGTATCAGTCCAATAATATTTAAGATATAAGCAGCTGTACCAGACATATACCCTGAAAAAATGATAAATAATAGTAAAAAACCTTTATGAATTTAAAAATGTTAAAACCTTTACTGAAATGATCTGCTGACTAAATATGGAAGTGTACGCAAAGCTTTTTTTTCCATATCACTTCTTTTTCACTTTTATCCACTGGTTTATGTTTAATGGACCTTAACGACTTAAATGAGGCCCTTCAGATATGCAGAGGAGGAGCAGGAGTGCAGGGGTTAAACATGTGAATTAACCTATGTTTATGGTTTGCACAGCTGTAACTCAGCATTTGATCCATGCCAGCAGCTGCGGGACCAAGATAAACGACATGAGCTGCCTCTTCAGTGTCGCTCTCTGCGCTGCTCCTCATCCTCACAAGCAAATTCACTTAACAGCTTAACACATATATAGAAAATAACCAGCCTCATTTTTTTAAGACCATCCAAAACATTTGATTTGGAGCTTTTCATTGGGTCTCGGCATTTATTAAGGGGCGCAAAAATTTTTGCACACTGCTCATATTTAATTCATGAAAACAAACTGGTCACGGACAAGATGAGATTATCCGGTCAGTCAAATTAAATCTTGGGTATAAAACTCAGCTCAGAATCAAATTAGCAGCAGACAGAAGATGTAAAGATATAATATTTTACATTATATATATACGCCCCTCTGCAGATATCATATGAAAATCAGAAAACTGCGTGGAAGTGCTCCATTTTGGAGTAAATAGAGACAATTTAGTGAAGCTCAAAGAGTGTCAAATGCATTAGTCTCAGTACTCAGATCTGAGCACTTGCTGACAAAATGTTTGGTTTATATTGCAGATAATATAGTTTATAATCTTTGCAAATGGCAGTGCTTGTATTTTTCAAATATTTAATAATGTTGTAATTGTTGTTCAAACACACACAGGACTCAAATGCACGATTAAGAGACACAGATGAAAAGTTCAAACAGTTCACCTGTGTGTAAAGGTAGTGCAGGCAAGGGCAGGTAAGGGCTTAGTCGAGGGTTGAAGTCAGCAAAAAAGCAAAATCCAAAAACATATAATAGATCAAAAACTAGCACAAAAAGGCTGAGATGCTAGAGCTGGGATGGCATCGGATAATCCAGCAAGTGAAAGTGGACAGGTACATATACCAGGCAGCTACTGAAAGAATGATGAACAGGTGACTGTGGGGAAATCAGGTGACTGGGAAAACAGGAAGGGCTGGGGTTACTGTAGGGCAAGTGTGAAGGGCAGGGTCTGAAATCACCAGACAGGTTATGAATCAATGCAAAAAAAAAAAAAAAACAGGAAGAAAATGAATGAATGACTTAATGAATTGTGACAGAAATAGATTTTTAGATCTTTTTGTGATGACTTTGCTGGAGCACAAAATGATTTGTTTATCATTTATTTATTTATCCTGTTTATTTGTTTAATTCTTCCTTTTTTTTGTTTCAGTCTTGAAGTCATTGTGGATTTTGTAGTCTCTAATCTAGATCAGAATCTAATCTAGATTACAAACTTAATCCCCGTCATTAAAACAATGCAGAGTCTCGGCCTGTGAGAGGAGGTACCAGTTAATTTGCTTTAGGCTGGGATCAGGCGTAATCTGAGCATCCAGGGAGAACGGTCTGTTGGGTTAAATGATTACATAACTGACGTCTTAGTAGAAAAGCCTCGGAGCCTCAGTGTATCACTGGTTGTACTGGTTGCACAGTTAGAATGAGAGGAGCAGTGATTCAGCTTCATACAGAACTAATGTGATGTGTAAGATATTGACTGTCAGTGACTTTAGCCATTAAATAATCACCTATAAACACATTTTGAAATCTGATTTAAGTTGCAGTTTGCTTTTGGAAGCTAACTTGATCCTTCTTCTTCTTTTGTCATGAAACATGGCTACCGTACTGGAGTCTGTGGATCAAATATTTAAATACATTTCTACTTCATTTCTTTCTTAACTAAGTGTAATAAACTTAAAATAATCATATATTTTCTTTGTCCCTGCAGTGCCAGCTCTCCCAGGCCCTGAACGGTGTCTCTGACAAAGCTAAAGATGCCAAGGAGTTCCTGGTTCAACTCAAGAACATGCTCCAGCAGATCCAGGTACAGTGACACCACTAAACAATAAACAACTCAATTAATGCAGCATTGCAGTATTACACATTCGTTATTCTCGTTGATAACCATAAAAAGGAAAGCACAGATTTCTCCTCGAACAGTGGCCTCAATAGCCCAGAATGCAATGCAACTGCAAAACAAAGGGGTGAGGGGTGTGGTCTCTCATAACACTACAGATTACTTTGCTTTGCCAGAGCTCTGTTTTATTAAGATCATGCAGTGTGAAGGTAACCTAATTGTCTGAACTGAGTAAATCCATATGGGCAATGATTGGAGAAAAAGACGGCATCAGTTCGTTCAGCAAATCCTGGAAAAACAACAGGTGTTTATGTTCATGTGGCCTCTGGGATGACAGGGGTTATCTATATTATGGAGCGACAAAGTCCAAGGGAGTTGTGTTTGTGCCTGATCCTAACCAAACCATTTCCTATTGCTACCTAGCCAACGTTAGCATTAACAGCTCTTTACTTACCAGTCTAGAGGAAACGTTGCAAACTTTATTCCTTTACTCACAGAGAGCTGTCTCCTAATGCTAACTCTTGTTAGCTAGCCCTCGTCCGGTCGGCCCATCTCGTCATTTCCGATTCTGAGTCACCGTAGCGTCCAATCTGCCCTGAAGACGCAGCGCTGCTCAGAGGGCGTATTATAACCTCTTGCATTGTCAACGCAAAGATGGCAGTAGGTCTTGGCAAGACTGGTAAATAAACAGCTGATAATGCTAATGCTAGCTATGTAGCAATAGCAAAACTTACAAAGTACAAAGTTCCTTTAATTTTTAGGACTTGAACTTGGATTTTGAGGGCTGCTCTTCTCTCACTGAGTTGTCATAGTTGCCTAAACTCTACATAACCTTAACTAAAGAGACAACACTCAAGAAAAATACTCAGAAATTGTTTATGTTATGCTCATGTGGCCATCTTCAGGCGCACTGTCAAGGTACGAGGACTCGTACGAGAGGCTGTTTGTATTCAAACAGAAAGCTAACCAGGAGCTGTTTGTAGAGCCAAACAATTTCAACCTTGCAGTATCTCAGCTGCTTCAGGATTTTTTTTTTTCGTTGGATTTTCTCTGGATCTTCATGAGCATGATGAGGCAGAGTTCTGGCTGAGAAGATTTTAACATAACCGATATCCATAGTTGATCAATTTCCCCCCACGTGTAGAGGTCTTTACATAAATTACATGTTTTCCTTAGATAAAATAAATCTTGCTTTTGGCGGGGAGGTGGCGGGGGGGGGACTACTGGTAATAGACAATAAGCTCCAAATAAATCAGTCACACAAACATTTGGCCTCTTCACACTGTGCAGCAGGGAGGTAAATCCACTGACTCACTGAACTAAAACAACCATATCAGCCAAATGTGTAGTGTGTGTATTTATTTGTGTGTGTATTTTCCCTGTGGACAACACTGCAGTGCAGCTGATCTCTTCCTCAGCATCTGCCAGTCATGCACACACTTTCACATACTCACACACACACACACACACACACACACACACACACAGCACACACACACACAACACACACACACACTGTCTGTATATGCACTGTTATATCCTGTCAGCCAGGCATTAAGAGTCTGATTGAAAAATGAAGAGGATTGCATAAAAAAAACTCTTAGCACTGCTTTGCTCTGTCCAGAGAGCAGAGAGAGATGGATGGATAAAGAGAAATAAAAATGTGGGAGTGAGGAATAAAGATCTTCAGCTCTCATCCTCTTACAGATCTGAACTGTGTCCCCCAATGGAGGAAGCTTAATTGGAAATCACTGATATCTAAGACCTCATCTCCTCATCATGTGTGCTCAGATAAAAAGCCCCTGTGGATCCTTAACTTGCAGCTACTGCACAAAGTACAATTTTTGAGGGGCTCCCACACCTGCAGTGTTGTGTCTACAGTCTATTTCTTTGTTCATCAGCTTTCATTGACATAGATTTAAATTCTGACAGACCCTCCTAACTCCCAGCCCCTGAAAATCCCAGTTAAATGATCTTTCAACATATTTTATCTTTGCCTTTAACACTGTTTTGTGCTCACTTTTTATCCTGTAAAGCATCTGAGTGCTACATAAATTATACTTATTATTTAATATGTTATAAATGCCTTTTCTTTTTATATATATTTATATCACATACATATATATACTTTTATACGTATTAATTATTATTTATTAACTTAACATAAATAAATAAATAAGTAAATAATAGATAATTAATGCAACAGATATATACCGAGTGTTTGGCTGAAGCTAATCCTTGTTTAAGTTTTTAAATCCAGATTAAAAGAGTCAAACTATTGAGTTGAGGATAAAAATGACAGGACAGATAAAACAGTCTGTGTATATGCATGTCTACATGTGCATTGATCTTGTGAAGGTTTTCCTGTTCTTCCTCCCTCCTTCCCTCACCCGTCCTCCTGTAGTTGGACTGGTTTAAGGTAATTGTGTTGTCATTTTTACAAGCAGAAGAAATAAAGAAATAAAGACACAAATGAGAGAAAAGCAAATGTATCATAAAGCTCAGCCCCCTTAACTTGATTACTGTCACATTACTGTAAATTCAATAATCAAAACAGGTAAGTTAATCAGCTATAACCAGCAGTACAGTTATATGTGTATAAACTGTATTTTCATGTGACAGCATGGCAGCTGCACAGACGCTAAATGTGTTGTGTATCCTGTATGTTTTTGTCCGTTGAAAACGTTCACACTGATGTTGAGACGAAAATAGAACGAGATAAATTAACATATCAGCTAAAAACACAGGGCAGCTCTGTGCTGCTAAATGGAGCAAAACACACCAACAGATCTATTTACGGACACTGTGGTGATTGAATTATTTGTGACAGAAGCTCATAATGAGAAAGACGATGGCGCATCTTAAAATAGCACGATTTTGACACAAGTTTCCCTAATAATATGATTTCGTTGAGTCAGGGGGAAATCGATTATCACCCGTATGCATGTTTCTTTTTAAGCTTACATTTATGTGTGTGTGTGTGTGTGTGTGTGTGTGTGTGTGTGTGTGTGTGCGTGCGTGCTGTGCTGCTTCAGGAGAACGGTGTTGAGTTTGAGGCCTGCCTCGTGGCTCAGTGCGACTCCCTGATCGAGGCGCTGACCAGACAGAAAGCCAAGCTGCTCACCAAAGTCACCAAGGAGAAGGAGTACAAACTAAAGGTAAGACATAAACTATCAGCTCTGTTTCCATCAGATCGGATTGTGAAGAAATAATAAGAATCACCAAACTGATCCAAGTCATCTCATCTAACTTGCTGATTTCCTAATAACCATCTTGCTTTGAACTGATACTGCAGACAGTTCTCCTGTAACTCCGTTCTTTCTTTTCCGCCTGAGGGGGAGCAGTTTATTTTGGATTATTTGATTTCAAGAAATGGTATTGAAAACTGGCAGCCTGCTTGTCTTTTGGTCTGTCTGTCTGCTCCCACCAACCTGTTTCTCTTCTTTTTCTATTTCTGCAGCAAACTGAAACTTCAGGTCAAAAAGGCTGTTAATCTGTAATAGGAATTTCCAAGGTGAATGTATTGTGTTCCAGTAGATCCAGTAGATAACCTGTAACTCATTGAGAATAATGAAAGTGTTAACTGACGCAGCTTTTGCAGCCTTTACAGTATGGTATTATTATTATTATTATTATTATTATTATTATTATTATTATTATTATTATTATTATTATTATGTGCACCAACATTCGAGACCTTTGTTTGAGGAAATATTGTCTAACTGGACCTTTGAATTTAATTGAATTTCGCAGTCTGCAGTAGATTTTGGAAAAAAAAACATAATCGATAAATAAAAATATTTATATCAATAAATAAGCAACAATCATACTAGAAATATTATTATTCTTATGTTAATAACTCACAAACACTTCCACAAAACAGCTGACAACGTCATAATACTTGTGTTTGGATTTTTATGTTAAGTTCTGATTGGTGCACAAAAATAGCCAACAAGACCTCTCAGACACATCACAGCCAATTGAAATTCCAGAGAAGAGCACAGATAAAACACAAATACAGAGATTTCTGGTGTGAAATAACCAGATCTGCTCTAACTTTGAACGATAACAGTGAGCTCATTGCTTATAGTAAGAAGCTGCTGAAATGATAATACCTGAACAAATTCAGCTCTCAGCTCCTAAACCGAATTATTTTGGTTTAGCGGTCTATTTTTTTAAATTTTTTTTTCACTTTCCTCTGTAAATCCACCGCTGGGGTTTTCCTAAGTCTCAGCGTATCACATGGACGCCTGCCCAGCCTCAACGTGCCCACCGACCGACTGACCGTCTGGATGGTGGCGGGGAGGAAGCAGCGGGGGGAGGGATGTTTGGATGGAAGCCCCAAGGACAGCTGTTGTGATTATCTGCAGGCTGGGGATTGAGATTTAGCCAGAGGGCAAAGAGCTGGAAGGCTGCGACGGAGCCGGGACAGGAGAAGAATAGCTGCTTGTCGATGAGTGATAACTTCAGCAGCATCTTTACGTGAATAAACATTCATTTGCACACAGTGTGTATCAGCAGCTGATTGAATGAGTTGAACTGCAGGCTCCATTCACGTGGAGACATAAGGAAAGTAGAAGAGCTGCGGCTTGAACCAAAATTTGTGACTGAAAGCTCCACATAGATGCTTTTTACAGTTTTACATTACTCTGAGTTGAGTGTGTGGTTTAAGACTCTCACAGCATCCAGACTTCCTTTCAAAATAATGAAAAAGTGAACATCACAGTGCAAAATTTAACCAGGAGTCAGATTTTCACACTACTCCCACACCTCGGAAACAAACTATACAGCTTTTCCATAAATGCATCATTTCGACTGAACATTGCTCGAGTTTGCTTTTGGGACGACTTCAAGTGTGCAAATTATATAACCACAGTTCAACTCTTTCCATTTAAAAGCGCCAGTAGAAGGTTGTAAAAGATGATCTATTTCATATTTTGTTTTTTCAAAAGCACTTACAAGGTTTTTAATCTGTTCTTGTGGACACAGCTCGGACCAGACACAAAAAAACTGACTGTCTCCACCAAGAAACGCAGATGTTTCTAAAATTCACCAAAGCCACAACTTAATCCTTTAAAAGCAACATATTTTCATCTTTCAAAGAACAACTAGAAATGCTTGTTGTATATGTCTGAGTCTGTAATATACGAAGCATAGTTTTCAGATGGTTTCATCAGTTCATTAGTTTGTGTATGAACTGTTCAGAAAGTGAGGTTAATCCAGCAAAATGGAAAGATTTTATTCCATTCACAAAGTTTTCTTTTAATGAACTGAATGATGATACCATGAGAGCACTTTAAACTGATGATGCTGAAATGTAACATTTGTCAACATAAGTATTTGCAATAATGAAATCTAATAAAAATGTCACTGAGATTAAAACTCATTAAAACAAAAACTAGAAACAGTTTAATATAAGGCAGCACAATGTAACATAGGATCAGTGTGGTAGCTGGGTTTCGTAGGTTAATCTCTTCTGAGCCAGTTACTGACCTGTACCAGATACACACATATTGAGGATCCTCACTGACACACACTATCTAGTCCCTAAGGGTCATGCCCTCGTCCCTCTGACCAACTGTTTGCTCTGATCTTAACCATTTCTACCCTAACGCCTAAACCCCGACCACCTTGACCTCGGAGCCTCCCTCGATGTTATGCCCTTGACTGGCAGTTTGCCCTCTGATTAACCGTCTTGTCCTGGAGGCCTGACCCCATTCTGTATCGTAACATTATGAAAGCTGCTCTTATCTTTCTACTCTCTCTACCTAGTTTCACATTCTCACTTTTCAAAAAGTGTCATAATTCTCCAAAAATAACTCTAAAATAATCCCCCCACTTTCCAAAAATATCTCTTTCCAGTGACGTTACACTCCAAAAATATCACCACTTTTTCAAAAATTTCATCACTGTCCAAAAACCTTTTCCAGGGTTATCAAAGAGTTCTCGTAAAGGACATTCAAGAGCACACACACTGAAAAACACAGACACATACTTCAGTTTTAGCTATAATCCAGCAGATGATGGATTAATATTCACTTCTCTCTAACTCGTACAGATGACTGTGTCTGAGTCTTTCTATGAATGAGATTATGGTTCATCCTGTCTCGGTTACTCGCGTCAGACGCTTATATAATCATTTCTTTGGATCAAACCTGTCAGTTTTGTACCAGAACTCATTTTAACTTTAAAGAAATGTTGCATTAAAAAGTGACAACTTAGATACAAAAGAAAGTCTGGTTAACGTTTGTGTTCCTGAATACAGCTGGTACAAAATTCCATTCAATCTCATTGAATTTCCATTCAATACCTTATATAAAGCTCTGCATCAGGTTTTTTTGTACTATGTCATGCCAGTGTAAAAACTGTATTTACCAAAATTGACAATATCAAACCAAAAACAAAATTTGCTCTAACCTGAACTGAAATGTGGTTCAGAGTGTGATGAGGAGCCAGTGATCCACATTCAGAGTGAGCCCATAGTATCTCAGATCTGGCCCTGCATTAACATGTTTCAATATTTGCATGTGATGCACGTGGAGCTCATTGAAAAAGCCCCTCAGACCTTCAGTCTGCAGGAGCCTGTGGCAGGGAGGTGGCAGCTTGTCCCGGTGGGACAGAAGGAAAATTGAAATAAATCGGAGATTTACTCAGGCTGCACGCTCCATACTTCATGTTGTTTACACAGGAGATAAGAAGAGCGAGGTTTTGAATTGAAAAACAAATTTTCTCTTGGTAAATAATTTGAGTGTCTGTGTGTGTATTTTGGTGCATGTGAATTCCAGCTGCATGTTTGTGTTACGGTGACATACAGCTGCAAATATATCATTTCTTTAATTTTTTTCCTCTTTAATGACCTTCCAATGACCTTTGATTCATTAAATATAATTTATATATATATTTATTACATTAATTAAAAATAAATGATTTGCGTGACCAGTTTCATTAATTTAATATGACGTTTATACATTTGATGACTGTGATTGAACCTTGTACACTTTAAAATACACCTGTAGTGGGAAATTTAATAAATGTATGAATCAATTAATTATTTAATAAAAATATAGTGACTGACTAAGTTTATTATAAAGCACCTTTCTAGATCAGGCTAGACAAAATGCTTCAAAGTAAAGGAGAAAAGCAAGACATAAAATACAGAAAAAATAAAAGAATATATGAAATTAAAATGTGAGATAAAAACCTGCTCGTGAACCTGAACCTGCTTGTGCACGCACACGCCCACACAAACACACACACACACACACACTGTACATTGGTTTGATCCTCTCGTTCAGTTGACTTTTGCATGGTCTTCATTTTTCAGTTTAGACAGCACTTGACAGGTGTATAATTAACTTTGATCTCATTAACTATCAAATAAACGAGAGGACTAATTACCAAGACTTCATCTAATTATCTCTCTCATTCATTCATTCATTTAACGGTATAATTAATTATCTTGGATACACCAACACCACAAAACACTTTCTTTATAATCTCTCTGAAAAGTTGATGTATTTGCCATGTTCACATTCGTGTACGTTACATGTTATAAACATGTATCAGTTGTACTTTGAGCAGGTAATTTAAAATCACTGATCAGTTGAAATGTTGTGCAGGTGTGACTGAATGTAAACAAAAGGCTAATAAGGCGGAGACAGTTCGCTGACTTTCAATTAGCCTCCAACGACTGGTTGTGACACTCGTCCAAATCTCATTTCCCTTCTGCTGGGAGTTCAGCCAGCAGATAGACGTGTGACATGTGTGTGTGTCTGTGTTTGTGTGTGATAGTGTGCCAGGAATACTATGGGATTTTGAGAGATCTGTTCCAATCATGTCCCGAGCCAGTTTTTAATTTTTGCTCCTTTTTCCTGTCTATGTTTCCTGCCAGCCACTAACTCACCTGTCGTTCCAGCCATCTTCAATCACCCATGTCTGCACGTCTGCTCTCCCTTTCCCTAATTACACTCCTAGCAGCATATGAGACTGAGAAGCAGTGCAGTCCAGAGTAGCTGCCAAACCAAATCTTTCTGTGCGCTTCATGTCACATATTTAACATATCAGCTGCTCTCACCTCATTTTCTCTTTGTGTTATTACTGAATTACCTCCTTTGGACACTGATTCCTCTAGCTGAACTTGATTCGGTCATGCTGGGGTTTTGTTTTTTTTTTTTTACATAGTGGCCATGGCTGGGAATCCTGGTTAAATGTTCTGTAAACAATCGTCACTGCCACTAGATGTGGCACTAGACCATCAGCATCTCAGACCAAAACAAATACCTTGTCTGCCATAAAGTGTCACAAAGCACAGTGAAAGTGGCCACTAAACACATCGAGAAGCACTAACTGAATAAATTTACCCTGTGTCCATGACAGCCAACAAACAATCCAGACACAACCGTTAGCCCACGCTAGCATTGCTGTGATCCAAAGCTCCAAAGCAATGCTGACAGTTATCCAGCTAGCGATAGCGACATTTGCCAAACAAATTTGTAATATGGGTAACAGCAAGTTAGCTTATGTTATCATGTCTACTGTATCTGGTCACTAATGTAAACATACATGTGACCTTATGTACCCATCAAGTTACTTACACATTGAGGAATAGAAAAGTCAGTTCTGAGTCAAGCTGTCGTCCTTCAGGAGCTTTTAGGTCTCTCCATCTCGGTAAAGGCAGACCAGTATTAGCTCCACGGTTGGACTGGGAAAGAAATTCAGCCTTGGACTTATCTGCTGGGACCGGCTGTACGAATGACACTGACAGAGTGGTAAAAGACTTATAGATGTTTTGACGGTCCACCGGCTGACTGAGATTTGAACCAGTAGTCCCCATGGCCAGTCCTCCTGTGCCGCTGGTCTGATCTCTTTCTTTGTCAGAGCCCTTTTTACTTGAAAATGTAGTTTCTTCAGTGGAGGAAATTCACCTGAATGCTGTGTGCCATATCGCTTGCATGCGGTCCCTGCATCTTTATAAAAGTGGGGAGGACCACTGTTTAAGCTGGGGGGACTCTCATGCACTAACAAGCACATGCTACCAGACTGGATACCAATTTCTCTGCTCTGTGTCTTTCTCAGGTGGTGCGTGACCAGATCACCCACTGCACCATGAAGCTACGTCAGACCACAGGTATGATGGAGTACTGCCTGGAAGTCCTCAAAGAGAACGATCCCAGTGGATTCCTCCAGGTATGTGTGTGCAGTTGTGTGACTGTGTGTTATGAAATCCAGATGAACTAAAAATGTCTTTGTAGAAAATAAGTTGTGTGAGTTTTACCCTCCACTTGTAGGAAAGCTGCAAGATCGACATTTCATGAGCTTAAAAAACAGCCCTATTTCAGCTTTGTGATGATAGATTTTTAAGTTTCAGTCCAACAGGTTTTTAAACTGTTTCAACAGCTCAACAGGGAACATGTAATCCTTACATTTATCTGAAAGTTTCAAAATCACTAAATTTGAAGACACGTGGTTTTCACAGGACGGGGATGAAAAGTGTGAAAGACTGGCCTTGCTTTTAACTATTTATAAGTACAATATCTATGAAGATACTAAAAACAGCAATTAATTTATCCACTCAGCAGGAGTTGCCATGTTGTCTCTGTGCCTTAGAAATTAATTTTCATACACAAACCATTAAAACCAGACATGAAAGAACCAAACAAATCAGTGGGGTTCTGTGGTACAGGGGCAATATCAGACTGTGGCACAATGAATCCACTCTTTGTTTTAATCCCTTCAGGGAAGTTGATCATCATGGAACAACAGCCCTCGCCTTTAAAACTACGTACTTTAAACCATGACTTAAGTTTCTTAGATTATACACAAGGCAAAAACAGTATGGGGTCTCACATTAGAAAAATCTACTTGAATCAACATCTTTTTCGAAGTATTTACAACCAAAAAAAAAATGTCAATGTGAAAGTTGAAAGGAAGGAGGAAATGTGATACTTATTTTCACTGAGCTTGTGAGGAGAAATCTGCTTTGCAGGAAGCCTCTGATGTTTCTGACGCCAGCACAGATTAAACTACTGTACAGTGCTGATGTGAGAGCAACAGCAACACACCACATGCCGTCCTGCGCTCATGCACAAACACGGAGCAACACGGGATGCATCTGATCTGCTTCAATACTGCAGCTGATCATTTTTAATTGACTCGACATGTTTAGTTATCAGCAGGCTCAGATGTTCAACACAGCTGACCGATAGTTATTGATCTGTGTATATTTAGGCCAAACAGAGAAAGGTCAAATGTAACGTGCACCTGCGTAGACGAAAGATGTAAAAGTGAAGGTTTAACCCTAAGGTGTTTGGGGTCTAGGAGACGCTGGTTCCTCTTTAACAGCTCAGAAACACACTTCACATTGTTTTATCACCTTGATTCACGACAAATTGCTGTCTGAATGACCCCAACTGTAAAACATGGTTAAATACAATGGATTTTTTGTATATGCTCTATATCTGTGATCAGAGTTTGCTGCTCCTTTTATGCGGCACATTCATTTCCAAATCCCAAATAAGTCTATTTGGATTTCTCTTATTGGAATTTTAATCCTCTCTGGGCCCAAACATACAGTAAGTAACGTGACTATGTATGATAACATACTATACATGTCTGTCAATTTGAAAACAAAAGGAACACACATATACAAGTAGTTCCATATTATCACCTTCATCACTTTCTTGTAAAAGAGATTCCTGATAAAATAAAGGAATTGATAATAATAATAAAAATAAATTATTATTAATAATAATAATAATAATAATAATAATAATAATAATAATAATAACAATAATAAAATGTGCAAGAACCCTTTGTGGCATCTGGAAACATTTACCACTCGAGTAGTTCTCTACAAATATTATTTTTAACTGTACAATGTTAATGTGTGTGGGGCCTCAATTGAATTAAAACAATGGTTAAATGACAAAGGAGAAGAACTACTTCCTATGCCACACATAGTCTTTTTCTTCTGCAGCCACGTAGCTACATTTACAATATGGCTATTTCCATTTCTGTTGTGTCTTTGCTTCTGGTTATGAATGATTTCTCTTCCTGTATAGTGATAGCACAAGAGAAATAGAGTTAAGGTTAAAGGGAGAGATGAAGTAGAGATCAAAGACACTCTCGAGGGACACGCACATCCTCTCTCTTCTGTTTCATCTGAATATTTAATAATGTATTGATTATGTTTTTCTATATGGTTGCCAGTTCCTAAATACAAAGTAGAGTCTTCTCAGAAATCAAGGGTGGATTTGATTTTAATGCTAAATATAAGCACAGGAACATTTGTAATTTCGACTGATCTGAAGTGGGGAAAATGAAGTTAAATAAGACATCTATGTTCTTAATGCTCGAGGCTGAATTTCCAAATCCTCTGCTCGTGTTTTGACTTTAAAGAAAAAGAAAATAGCAATCAGGTTATTTGCAGTTGAGCGTAGTTTAATGTAATGCATTCACTTAGCTTTTTTTCTGGGACAGTGAAGCTCTTACCAGGAGATGAGAGGTCTAATTCGTATCCTTAAATATTTGAACTGCACTAATGCTTGCCCCATTTCACATGTCGGACACAATGTAATGAAGCTACGGATGGAACAGATCCCAGAAGAGAAGCTGCTCTGTATGCAGCGAGGGTGTCACAGCCCTGCAAGCATATTTAAATGTAGATGTTGAACGCATGTGCTCACATTTCCTGTGTGTTTATGTGTGTGAACATGTCTTTTCCTGTGGTAATTTTCACTATATAATGTGTGTGTGTGTGTGTGTGTGTAGATATCTGATGCCCTGATCAAGCGGGTGACGTCGTCTCAGGACCAGTGGGTAAAAGGCGCACTGGAGCCAAAAGTCGGCCCCGAGTTTGACCTCACCCTCAACACCGACTCACTGCTCCAGACCATCCTGCAGCTAGACTTCTGCCAAGGCAAAGGTGAACAAACAAAAATACACACTTTCCCTTTTATTGGCATTTTTTAACATATTTTACAACAATATTTGAGTCATGACTGAAGCATAGATTATTATGTGTTTATGTGCAATATGCCTTTTATTCTAATCTGTATTCTATTTTTTAACCCTGTCTTCTTTTATTTTAAACCAATATAACCTGACTTTTAGTCCCTGGGTCAAGCTCCAAAAACACTGGATCCTACATATCCCATAATGCAAATCAATATTGTCATTATGCATTCATCGTTGCAGTCAGTGTTAAAGGATCTACTTTATATACAGTTTATTTGTATCACTGTTTACCCACCGCTCCAAATATATGACATCGCAAAAGTAGCTGATTTCGGCCAATTAAATTATGTAATTAGCAGAGGAGGCAGCCATCTTGGAATAATGCTTGAACTCTCACAAGTCAGAAATAACATAAGGTTTTCATGGTGGCAAATAAACTGTGAAGAACTGTTTTCACGGGCTGAGTCGTAATCTGCATGATCAGTAAACTGAATGTCGTGTAAAACTGGAGTGCATCTTTAAACAGGCTCTATGAATAAGTCAACTTGACATGTGCAAACAAACATCCCTGATCTGAGGTAAAAAAATACCCCTTCATGATATATTTGATAATCAATTAACATTTAGTCGCTGTTATTTCTTCCCTTTTTGAGGTCTCCTTAAGATGTACAGCAATGTACACACAACTAATTAGCTATTCATTGGCTGTTGCTACCCAGCAACCAGTTGGCGTGCATGAGTAAACATAGCATCCTTTATATTCATTCCGCTGCAGCAGAAGAGATTGCCCAGATGTATTGTTAATGTACATTAAATATGTAATCAGCACTATGCATATTTTATTTCCATAATGCTCCAGTGAGGCAGTAAAGATGAGCTGTTTTCTTGTGCTGATGTGGATTCAACCTGGTCATTTTAATGAAAGAGCAAATAATTCCCATTATTCTCTCGTATCAATCCTTAACACTTAAATATTATACAATATATTATATTATCATATAATGAATATATTGATCCAATACAGCATTTATTCAAAATACATTGTGATTGCAATTATTACAAATTTATTAAAAGCATGATGAAATTATATTCAGTTTAGTGCTGTGTAATTAATATTCATAGTGTTAATATAGTTATTATGTGTTTAATGGGTTTATAATACGAAATCCTGTTTGGTTGTCAATGGAGCCAAATTCCTCTAAAGTGGCAACCTTGATATCTGAGATACAAAAACTCTAACTCGTAAATGAAGATTGTGAGCCAGATCGGCAGGTCATTGCCCTGGTTGTGTTATACTATAAGGAGACTTTCTCTAATTTGAGCTTGGGTTGATCTAATCTGAAAAGGCTCAGAAAGGCTTTGATCGTCCCTCCTTTGTTCTTTGAGGCCGGTGACATGAAACTCATCTGTACGTTTCCCCACCTTCAATTCCACTGATCATCCAGAACAAAGCGTTAAGAGTTTAAAGATAGAACATTCGATTTTTATCTCTTTGAATTTAAGTCTTAGACATCCTGATCACAGTGTAAGAGGTATTGTAGTTCACAAACGCGCCCTGACTTAATTCATCGTCAATGAGTTTTCACATGGACTTAAAATTAAAATGAAATAAAATAAAATTCTGCTGCTGACTATTGGAGACCATTGTATTTCTATTTCTAATTTTCTGTTTTTTGTTTGTTTGTTTATTGAATTTAAATTCTTTTACTGACCTAGTTATGTCTTACTGAACAGCGAGGTCAGTCTCTTTTCTCTTGCAATGGCTAAAACGTATATATATATACATATATATATATATATATATACAGTATATATAAGTCAAGCTGAGATACCATCACATCCTTGAAAAGAGCACTACACACACAAATACTAATCATGACCAAACCTTCAACTTTGTACTTTAAAGTCTCTGTAGTTGCAGCGTTTTCTGATCCACTGTCAGATATTTGGGTGAAAAAAGATATTTGTGTCCCAATATACAGACGATACAACGTTTTATGATGATGAAACTTTGTGCAATGCTTATATCATCTTCCAAAAATAACTACATTTTCTGTGAATGATAATCACCTGACCTAGAAGTCAGTAGTGAAAATCATGAAATTTACATATCATTTGCATATGAAAGATCATAAGGCTGTATTTTTTTAACCACCATTAGGGAGATGGATCTTTCATCATGTTTCCATTGCAATCAATCTAAATTTCTCCATTCATCTCACTGTCACTTCCAGCTGCTTTAATATGCCATCTTCTGTCCATGTGCTCTTGTATTAAAACACCCAAATCAACGTCACACTTCCAGATGTGCAGGAGAGTCCGTTATTGAAACAAATGCAGGCAGCAGGAAGTGGTGAGGCTGAGATGGAGACAGAGAGCCCAGGAGGTATTTCAGAGAATCTACTTTCTCAAAGTAAACCTCTGTCTTCCTTCTGTGAATTTATTTTGTCACTCCTTCCTTCTCCCCCAGTCCCAGTAGCCCTCACAGCCATTCTGGTTGGAAACTCATCGGTCTCTATGTCCGACAGCGTCTATCTGGTTTCTTTCCTCTGCATGGTTTTTGTTTTCCAGCACCTCTGCAGAATAGCGATGCCTTCACTGGGGCACAAAGTTTCCAAAAACTCTATTTGTAGTCTGAAGTACTTCTCTTTTTCCCAAACCAGCCTTCCTTGCATTGCACTGTTGCATTTTCTCCTCTGTAAGCAGAGGAACTATATATTAAACATAACTCACCGAACAATTAATTTTCATATCTTGTCTTCAAGATAATGCAGTGTACCAGATTTAGCCACTTACCAGACTATCTAATGTGAACTCCAGAATAGTAATAAGTAGTAATACAAGGATTTAAAGCATATGAAAGGATAGCATCCTGACGCAAAGAGAATAATTGAAAATGATATAATTTAAAGTAGTTGACATTTTCTGATGGTTGTGTGTGAATCAAAGAACTACTTTGGCTACAAATAATGTGAAAAATATTGAATTTAAATACTGATATTGATATCTACATGGTTACTGCATAGATCCTACAGCACTGTTCCTTATGTCCTGACTGCTGCCTTTCCCCTGTGTCTTCACTACTGTTGTTTTTTTGTCTTGAAAGATCAGAGTGCCAACGGATAAAGTCAAGCTATGAAGCAGACTTCATTACCCTTAGATCTGCCTTAAACAAAATCTCTACTTCAGTGGTTTTATTTTTATTCTGTTTGTTTCAGCTCCTTTTGGAATGCAGTTTTGTCTTGTTTGTTAGCACAAAGTTTTATCACTTCAAGGGTTAGACAGATATATTGCTTTTTTTTTTTTATCAAAAATGTCTTTGATACAAAGCTGGTTCCTTCCTTTCTTGACTTTCCTAACCAGCCAAGAATCCTGTTTCCATAAGTGATTAATTCATTTTGAACTGTTTATTCAGTGTGTCCTTCAGTTGGGAGTTTTTATCTCAAGGCGTCACAGCTTATATCGGTCCAACACTACACACCACTAGCACTACTACTTCTATAGTGGGCATAATGTCCTCACATGGCCTACTTAAAGCCTCCACAGCTGTTGCCCTATAAATGAACCCGGAGCTCTTTCACCTTTAAGGCTTTTTTTTTATCCCACTAGATTCACATTAAAGCTCCTGTTTCTCTCCCTTCAGTTTATTTACAACCAGTCAGATCCCTCTGTTTGTCTTCCTCCTCTCATCATCCACCTCTCCCTCCTTCTACACTTTCTTCTTTAACCATCTTGATCTCTCAATCGCCACGCCTCCATCCTCCCCCAATCACAATCTTTACGTCTCATCCATCCGTACACCTCTCCTCACAGTGGAGATCGGGCCCTCGGTGCCGGCGGCTCCTCTCCTGCAGCTGGAGAAGTGCTGCACCAGGAACAACAGCGCCACCCTGGCCTGGAGAGTAACTGCATCCCCTGGCAGCCCCATCGAGGGCTACATCCTAGAGTTGGACGATGGCAACGGAGGACAGTATAGGGTGGGTACAAACACACACACTGGTACAGAATACGCACTTTGTGTGAAAGTATGCAGCTTCCTCTCTTTTAAATTGTATTATTAATTATCCATATGCTGCTCAACTCTGATAACAGCCAGATGGTTGTGTGTGTGTGTGTGTGTGCGTGTGAGAGATGTGTAGTTGAGTATATATGTCATCAGCAAAGAAGCATTTTAAATGTCTGAGTACTTGTTCTACAATTGTAACTACTAATACTTGACAATGAGATGTATAATTGATGAGTTTGAGCAGCGGATTTATAGAATACGCATGTGCATGCACTTGACCTGCATATGTAATGACACTGAAGTGTGTGTGTCTACTCTCAGGAAGTCTATGTAGGGAAGGAGACTGTGTGTACGGTGGACGGCCTCCATTTTAACAGCGCCTACAATGCCAGGGTGAAAGCCTATAATGCCATCGGCGTGGGGCCCTACAGCAAGACGGTTGTACTTAAGACCTCTGATGGTAGGTCTTGAGTGTGTGTGTGTGTGTGTGTGTGGGTCCTAGCTTTGCTGCCAGCTTGCCAAATTGGCACAGAGTGGCTTCACCATGAAAGGGCAGTGTCTCCTGCTTTGTCTGTGTTGTTTGTCTTGTTTCCGCACAGAACAGTTGTGTTTGTGTTGATCTTTGTAAAACAGGTGTCATCATGTAATTTCATTTGTTCTTGTTCTGTGAGACTACATTTTTCTGTAAGGTAAGGACAAGAAAAGGAAATGAAAGGAAACTAAAGGCAAGAAAAAGAAAGAAAAGGAAAGGAAAGGAAAGGACTAGTGGACAGAAAGAACATAAAGGAAAAAGCAGGAAAGGGAGCGAGAGAAAAGGGAAAGAGCAGAGTGGAGAGGAAAAAGAGAACAAGAAAAGAAAGTGGAGGAGTAGATGAGAAATAAAGGGCAAGGGAACGAAAAGGCAAAGGAAAGGGCAGAAAAGGAAAAGAAAGGAAAGGAGGGGAGTGGAAAAAAGAGAGGTTGCTAAAGAGGAAGAACAGAAAAGAGAGGACAGGAAAGAAAAAAGGTAAAGGAGTGGACAAGAAAGAAAAGGAAGGGAAGTAAAAAGGAAAAAGCCAAAATATGGAAAGAATGAAAGGAAATAGGAGGGAAGGAAGGGAAGGGAGAAGAGGAAAAGAAAGGAGGAGTGGACAAGAACAATAAGGAAGAGTAATCTTCCATAAACACAGTGGGGCGAGGGTGGAGAGTTAACACACACACACACACACACACACACACACATACAGTCATAGTCTCTCTTTGCCAACGACAAAAACAATGGGCATTAGAGTCTGTTTTCTGACTGATAACCGTTCCCATCCCATCCGTCCTGTTTTTATTTCACTCTGTCATCTTTCTTCCTGCCTACTCTCTCTCTCTCTCACTCTCTCTCCCTCTTTCTCCCTCTCTCCTCACCATTCCTCCTCAGTTCTCTCTCTTTTTCTTTGAGGGTTGTAGCTTCCCACAGCTTCACACAGAGAGGAAATTGTACTTGTCGAGCCGACAAAAGGCTGGAAAACAAACATATACTTTGATGTACAACTTTACAAATGGACATTTCTGCTATAAGTCTGGTGGTGTGTGTATGTGTGTGTGTGTGTGTGTGTGTGTGTCTGTGTGTGTGTGTGTGTGTGTGTGTGTGTGTGTGTGTGTGTGTATACTTTTACCCCGAAGCTAAACTCATTCACACATTCATGTCCTGAGGCATTACATTGTATAAAATTGTTAGACATGGATTTCCATACACAAGTCTGTGTGGAAGGAAGAAGGAACCAATGGCTAATACTTTTATTATCCAATATATATACATATATATATATATATATATATATATGTGTGTGTACATTGGTTATGTTTAATATTATCATCTTATTATTTGGCTAAGTAGGTTATAAATGGAATGTGGATTAGATCTTTCAATTAGCTTTTTAAAAGGCTGTTAATTCTGTACTACCAGGTCATGTAGGGAATATTTGATGCTGACAGAAGATGAAGATTAATCTAAAATACCAGCTAATGTTTGTTCAATCACAGTTGAGACTTTTACATATTCGGGACACCTTGTACAACCACAATGTCTGAGGCTGAATTATTTCTTCTTTATCAAAACAAATCAGTTTAGACATTGACAAAGATTAGGACACATTTGTCATTTCCTTTCAATTTCCGTGAGCATAATTTGTGTAAAATGTCAGTTTTTGTTCTAAGGGGTGTCAGTTTTTCTTGTTACAGCATACAGTAACTTATTAATAAAAAAAATATTTAGTTACAGGAAAATGTTCTACTTATGAAAATAGATTTAGCAGATTTTTGTTTCTCACATCAGCAAAAAAAAAGTTTTTATTCATAGTTCAGGATGGAAATCCCACGACAAACCTACAGGATGTTTAGCAGTTCAGGTTCTGCTAGCATTGTGGACAGAGCTGCTTTAATGGCTTTCATGTATGTTTGGGAAAACACAGGTGTGAAACCGAAGTGTGTATATGTATAGTTGTACTTTTCATTTAGTACATTTTTGATGTACAGACATCATTACTTTGATAATACTATAGGCTGCTAATAGGAATTAAACATACAGACTACACGGGTCTTCATGGTGTCTTTTTGTGTCTTTTAATAACCCTCCGTTCAAAACATGAATAAGAGCAGGCATCATGACTGACTGTTATTTTCCTATCACAGTGGCATGGTTCACCTTTGACCCCACCTCGGCTCATCGGGACATTGTTCTGTCCAATGAAAACCAGACAGTCACCTGTAACAGCTACGATGACCGTGTGGTGCTGGGAACCGCTGCTTTCTCTAAGGTGAATGTTCACACACATTTGTCTCTGAGGGGAATATTGATATTGAGTTTCACACCACATTTATTACCTATTGACCTTTTTATAAGTGGATGAGATTCACACAGATTCACAGACACATTAACAAGATTTATAACATTTATTCCGTTTCCCCCTTTGAATTTCAGGGCATCCACTACTGGGAGGTCTGCATCGATCGCTATGACAACCACCCGGACCCTGCGTTTGGCGTGGCGAGGATCAACACCATGAAAGACATGATGTTAGGGAAGGACGACAAGGCGTGGGCCATGTATGTGGACAACAACCGCTCCTGGTTCATGCACAACAACTCCCACACCAACAGGTAGGTGTACACTGTACTGTGAGTTTGTTATTTAAGTTTTTACTGTCTTCGTGTTTGTCATACTGTAAGCAGAGAACACTGACTAGTTGATGTTAAACAGAAAATTAGATATCAGTCCCTCTAAATACACACTGACATTTACATGCACACACAATAACTTCAGACTCTTTCACATCGTTTGGCGTCATTCTCTAAAAATGTAAAACTTCAAACCAAATACTTTGTTATAATGTTGATTTAAGACTCTCCTCTGTAGCTGTTCTGGAGCCTTCAGCTATGTAGATGTTTATTTATCATTGTTTCCCCCTTTAGCACTTAAGAACTTCTCTTCTGAAAGTTCAATCACCTTTTTATTTTTAAGATGGATGAGAAGTTCTCAGATCATCTACAGTGACATGACAGCTGGGCAGCTCCATCAACTGAAGAAGATCATGTGAAACAGCTGAAAGCTTCAGAACAGCCACTGAGGCCCTTTTCAGACCTGGTGTTAACATGCGTATCCAGTGACCACTTGTGATCAGACCTCACTTCTTCACTTTATATGCAAATAGCAACGTATGCGTTGTTGTTTTTAGCCAATCTGGCTATGACAGATGGGTCTGTTGTCAATGAGAGAGAGAGAGAGAGAGAGAGAGAGAGAGAGAGAGCGGGGCAAGGATACGGTGGCCCAGAGAGCTCAGCACAANCGTATGCGTTGTTGTTTTTAGCCAATCTGGCTATGACAGAGGTTACGGCAAGGATACGGTGGCCCAGAGAGCTCAGCACACTGCAACTTAAGAAAACACATGCAAATAACGTGCTGCAAATTCAGAAAACATCTTTATCAATTTGACAACACATGCACTGCAAACGGGTACTCACTCTTGGCTTTGCCTATTCGCATGATAAGCTATATAGCCATGGAATCTTCAAGGACAAGAAAACCGTGTTGTCCTTCACCACTGGTTCTCATGAGTCCATGTTCAGTGCAACCCCCCCCTTGACAACACATGCACTGCAAACGGGTACTCACTCTTGGCTTTGCCTATTCGCATGATAAGCTATATAGCCATGGAATCTTCAAGGACAAGAAAACCGTGTTGTCCTTCACCACTGGTTCTCATGAGTCCATGTTCAGTGCAACTGGCATCAGTTGTGAAGGTGTGAATACTGATTGTACCATTTTTCATTGCCAACAAACGTCCAAGGTTGTTGGGTCTTGGCGGGTTTTTTGACCAGTGGAAAAGGAACTTTAAATGGACACAATACCTAACATTACTCTGTTAAAATGAGTTTGCTCTAAGCTCTTGATACAGTGTGTGAATCTTTCTGCCTTTTTTTTTTTTTGCCTTTGGGTTGTTTTGGATCCAA
>NW_019174280.1:4444035-4444396 GCF_002260705.1 Seriola dumerili
CACACACACACACACACACACACAAACACACACAGACACACACTGAGATCCTGTTGTTCCACTGCAGAGGGCAGAAAAAACATGCTGTAAATACACAACACTGTGGGCCACATGAGATGATGATGATGAAAGCTGGCATCGGCTTCAAAACATCCAAACCAGCAGTACACCCCCCCCCCACACACACACACACATTTTTGCTCATTTGTTTATTCAAATAAACAAACGCACTGCAAAATCATCCTCCAACACCACCGTACAAGGAGGGTTCATTATGAAACTGTGTTGGGGCTAATCAGAGGACTTGAGTTGAGTAGGTGGTCTTTCAGTGTGGCTCAGGACACATACGTGTTCACACTGC